>NW_013563356.1:0-23425 GCF_000968595.1 Rasamsonia emersonii CBS 393.64
CACCATGCCAGGCCAGCAAAGGCCGCGGTATAACCAAACAGTAACGACGAGTCATCCAGAGACCCTTAGGGAATAAAGAAGCACTCCGAACCCCTCTTGCCGATATCAGTAAACAATTCCAGGCCTTAGCAGGCAATGTGGAAGGAGCCTTTGAGCAGCAGACCCAGATCCAACAACAGGCATGCCAGGGGGACCTAGAGATAATATGGGCACAGCTTATGGAGGTTATAAGCAACTGGAAAGCAGAACAACAGGTCCGGGAAGAGAGCTACCTACAGAGGATTTCTTCTCTAGAACTAGAAGTTAGCAAGCTTCGCACAGAGCTTATGGCAACCAACCAGCAAGCCCCTATATCAGACCTGCCAGCTCACCCAGACCAGGCGCACAGACCAGCAAGCAGAGCCGCAAGCAACAACCAGATCAAAGACCAACAGCCAAAGACCCCAACGCAGAGACCCCTAGAAGCTCTGAAACAACTGGCAAAGAAAGGAACCTCATATGCAGATGTGGCAGCCCTGATGGCCACTAGGCCTGGGGGCCAGGAGTGGCAGGTGGTGATGGAAATCGAGAATGAGGAGATATCTGAAGTTCCAAGGGTCTCTGGCTGCAGTTCCGTGTTCTGTTCCGCTCATATGTCTCGCTTTGTCCTTTCCTTTGCAGAGTTCTATGTCGGGAACCAAGGCTATAACTGATGGAGGAGGCTTCTTCGCCGGTCGAAATAGCCGTGTCGGGTGATCCTGTTCAATATTTTACACTGGTTGCAAATGGAGTTATTCATCACCAAACAACCTCTTGCATGTGTAAGAGCACGGCATGTTCTAGATGGTAGGGCCGCAGTATTGTCTCGACAGTTCCGTCTGCAATCCACCGACTTTCCCAATCAGGGTGATATAGGGCCTTGACATATTCCCAATATTCGGGGTAGAAGCCGGCCATTTCCCAGTCGATTAAAGCGACAACTTGGTCTCCACAGACAAGAATGTTTCTTGGGGAGAAATCGGAGTGTGTCAGAACTATCTCATGTTGTGGCATCGCCTTTATGAATCTGGAAACCTAATCGACCCACGAGTTCTCCTGGGAAAGCTTCATTGCTCTGATTAGGCCATCGTTGAATTCATCTTCGGTTTTGTAAGGGCCAAATGCGCCTAAGTCTGCACAAAACACCGGATCTTCGCAAGCAGTCCCATCAACCGAACCGATAAAGTCACCCTTGATGGATCGCAGCTCAGCCATGTAGCTTTTGAGTTGCGACACCAATCTTCTGACGTCGTTCGTCGTCCATATCTTCCCACACATCTCGAAGAACATCTCCCTCAATATACTCCATGACGATAACGCCACGATTGAGAGATTCATCTGTATATGCATTATAGACTTCCGGGACTGGAATCGACATCCGTGTGCGAACAAATCGCAGAGCCTCTGCTTCTGCAAGGCGAGACGGGTCGCATAGCTTGACAACTGTTTTCTCATCAATTCGATAGAGATTGACAAGGCTATCTGGTACCAGGCGGTTAGACTCCGTGAGTTCGGATTTGTCGATTCTTCGCGCCATGTTCGACTCGACAGGTTCACAGATAAGGCGTTGTTAGGCGCCGGTTTTTGTGTCCTGGGAAAAATGTGCAATCATAGCAGGTAAATACGAGACCCTGTAGATGATATGCAGTCCCAGTTCGGACTCTATGAGTGACGTTTGAAGGACAGGTAGGAGGTCTCAAAAGACAAGGCAAGTGTAAATTCTTGCTGTGTTGGTGGCCATTACCTCCCCGCACTACGACTATGTATGCGTTGGTGCCCCACATTTGCCGGCGGCTAATTGGGCAGTGCGCAAGTCCGTATACTGACAACCTCTAGCTAAAGAGGGAGAATACCTCTTTGAGATCCAATCCTACTCTCACTAACTCTTTGAACCGGCTCGACCGCTTCCTGGATGTACATTTGTTCTTCAGAGGGACTGGAATCTTCATGCCCAATGCGGTTACTATCTCGATTACTAGTTCTGACAAAAGAAAAGAAGGTAAGAGAAGAGAAAGGAAGAAGAAAGGAAGAAGAATACAAGGGACGGAGAACAGGCGCACACCCCTTAGCCCATATAGCCGACACTTTTATTTAAAAAAAACATTGTGAACTCGCAACATTATCGACTTTCGGTAGCATTGAGGCGTGAGCCAGGGCCCCAGGTTCGCAGAAATTGGAAGGGATATTATAGGATTTATTCCATCATGATGTTAGGTTGATGTTTGCTGCTGCTAGGTAACTTCCATCAGAACCTATATGTAGGTGCTGCCTAGATATAAATACCTGGTTAAGTAGGGGATGTTAGGGCACGTACACCGCCATCACTGATTGGTCAGATTCCGATCATCGGCGACCTCCGATAATAACCTGATATATCCTGATTTGGAATAATGACATGACATGACATGACATGACATGGCACTCGCCAGATGGCAAGAGGAATTATGGGTGGCGTGATTGCGGAGATGGTGTGTAAATGAAATTTTTTGATTGGTGCTTAGCATAGTTTAGAGATTCCCTTCATTCTATTTGACGGTGGAGATAATCGCTCGAGTGTCTCCAACTGTGTAGGTGTCCTCTGTTTATACAGTTCCTGATATCAATTATTTTAGTGGCGGCAGCTACACCACGAGTCCGAATCGAGCCCCTGGCGATTTAAAGGTGTCTTGGAAATGGAGTTCTTCAATGCGCACCTCTCCATCCCTGGCAGATCAAAGAGAATATAGACAGGTTTTGGCTCAAGTGAACTTTGTTGCCGTCAAGCGGCTGGATGGAAATGGACGTCTGGCTGTTGCCGCTGCCATCCCGTGGACGAGTGGTGGAGTAGGACGGCCTTTTGTTCTATTAGGATTATGGTATCTTGGCATGCTTGCAGCAGAAGACAGCAACTGGGCTTTGAACGTTTAGAACGACTCGATGAGTTGCTTCTTGGCATTGGAACCAGCTGTGGACGAATGGAGGATTCATTCATTGATCAGTTGTCATACAGAGATCTAGCACGTATGTTTGTGGCCATGCGGGTACTGTTTAGCCACACTAGGTAACACAGCATTCGCTCAATGAGGTCATATGTACACCCTGATAGTAGGATAAACAGACCGTCACTGATAAGTTTGACCGGCTGTATGCCAGGATTAAGTTTGGTTGGATCTCTTGCGTTTCGAACACCTCGTCGAAGATGACGGAATTGTAAACTTCAGCTTTGTCGACCAGCGCACCCGCAGAGACCTCAAACTCCTGCCAGGAAAGCGCTTCCTGAATGCCCTCTCAACCTCGTCCCACGAAAGCCCTTGTTCCACCAATATCCGCAAAAGATCATCTTCCACTTTTGAGTACAGCTGGGCCCTGAAATACGAGGGACGAACCGTCTCTAAATTGCGAGCGGCTTGCGGCGTTGCTTCGACCCTCCCTGTCCGCTAGAGCCATGGGAGATTTCTAAATCCCGTCAGACAAGATCCTTGAGAACGAGAGCATCGAACGTACCTTTGGTCGGGGGAGCGACTTTACGTATATCGACCGCGCGCACCAGAGCAACTTGATGTCAAAACCGGGTTCGAATACCCCAAATTGGGGGGGCGTGTTGGGGTCGCGAGAGTTTTTTTTTTTTAATTATTAAGACCTAATAATAGTTAAAAACAGTTGCAAATTAAATACCATTTTTTAACCATCAAAAAATGGTAGGCCCCCGAAAGACCGTCATATGATGGTAGTTTAAAACCCCGGCAATCCTGTAAGGTAGTGCATTTTACATTCTTTCTGGGGGTGACCGGAGTAGATTTATTGGCTTGACGTCAGACCTTCCAGCATGCTTTGAGATTGTCTGCCACTCTCTGGATGCCCCTATTCTGGCTTTCGGCCATACACAACGTAACTACAGCAGACCACATCAGCACCGTTCACGACCAATGGAGGATTATTAGGTACATACAAGTTAAACAGCGGATGGATATTGCGATTGTGAGCATCTGCTACCGCCTTCTTCGCCAGGTCGACAACATCTTCTTTGGACCAGTTCTCGAACCGGGTCAGCACAGCTAGGCCCCCGGCTTCAAAGCCTTGCTCCGCTTGCAGCATGCACCAGGTTCCGACTTTTTTCTACATGCAAATATTCATCTTAGCTTGCAAGGTCTAAGAAGAAAAGTGTGAACAGGGGGTGGTGGGAGGAGGGGGAATTTATGTACGTAATACTTATCATTCGGCCAGGTGCCCATTGGAACGCGATACTTTCGCACCTGGACATCCACAAATCCCGCATCTCGGAACCATTGCTCCAAATGCGGTCCCGGTGACGTTTCATAGCCATTCCTCTCAAATGCTCCCAATACCTCGTTGTAATACCGCTTGATGGAGGTGCCTTTCGTGCTGTTATCCTCCGAGGTAATCCGCGAATCCCAGTCCTGGAATTCGACCCAGCCGCCGGGTTTAGCGTAGCTACCACCGATGTTAGAGTATATATACTTATAGACAAGTCGCAATATGTGCAGTCTTACCGATAACACTGCCTCACCAGCCGGGGAAAGTTTTTTATCGAAACAGAGAGATAGCGGGCGTGGATAAAGTCAAAAGGGTTATTACCGTACTCCCAGTCTGCTTCGATATCGTCGACCAGGAACTTCACATTGGGGGGAACCCTAAGGCGTGAAAGAAAGCGTTGTTAGCCCAGGTGAGCACGTTTAGAGATTGCAGATAGCACTGACATGTTTGGCTGCGTAGGACTGAGGTCGCATCCGATGACCTGTCCGGCATCAGTTCCGTTCGACATGTGGCAGGAGACGGGCGATGGCACTTGCCTCTGCAGAGGGCATTTGATCGGCTGTCACAACACAAGTGAGCATACGAAATTTCGTAGAGCACGTTTCCGTACATGACACATACCGAAGTCAATCGCCCATATACCAGTGCCAGTCCCCAGATCGATGACTCGCTGCGGTGATTTCAGCGGGGCAAGATACAGTTTCCTGTCCATTATGGCGAGCGTCATCTCATGCACCATGTCGAGACGATCGGCTTCCTTCTCGTCATTGGGTAGGAGGTAATCTGTCGCTTAGCGATTGGTCAGGTCACTACCCAGCAGCGTTTTTATTGCGTTGCAGAAGGTATTGGCGTGCGTACTTCCATCGCGATAGGCATGATACCGTCTGCCGTTCTCGTGTCGGTAATTCAGGATGGAAGACGTCAGCGAAGCAGTGTAGGCTGATCTGTACCAGGTAGCTGTCAGCGTCTTGTCATGTCCTATATGACGGTGATAACGGGAAAGATTCCGACTGACAGTTCATCACCGTAGGAAGAGTCATTCTGTGTGGTCTGAGGTGAATTATGTGAGAAAAGAAGATCAAGGAGTAGCTTTGATTTGGGATATGATAAAGCTACGTGCCTGTGTGTCGACTTCCAGCGGAGCCAAGTCGCCAGGATTGGTAGGCTGTGCCATTTTGGAAGAAGTATCGATCGCACGCGTACCTCTGTGATGATGAAGGGTATGCGAGGATAGACAATCCTAATATATTTGTCCTTGGTCAAACAATTCTTTATGATCTGGTCGAGGCGTCAGTTCAGGAAGAGTCCCAACTACATGTCTATCCTTGCGGAAGTGCCACTGTTGCTTCCGCGAGACACCAACACGCACCATGTGGGGGTTGGCGTTGACGGCTTGTTGTGACTGCATCTGAGATCACAGTTTGCACCTGTTATAGTTAAGCGAAATCTGCAACTCGATGATTCCGGCATACAGAAAGAACTCGTCGGCTGTCGTGAGTAGGTATGTTGCATACGGAGTACATTCCTAAGATGGTGTTGTTGCACGATTATACGAATACGGCTTTCTGATGGGGGGAACATACATACATACGGTAGTCATGCAATTGCGACTGTTTCTTCCATTTCATGATTTCTCTGACCCCGCATTGATGGAACGCAAATAAGGATCTGTCAACCAACTAGGCCATAAAAGCCTAGGTTACCTGATGCCACTCGACAAGACCACACCTCTACCTCCTATCATCGAGATGGAAATTGGGGGGGAAAGGAGAGAGAGAAAAGAAAAGTGACACTCGCATATAGAGAGGAAGATTCTACTAGATTATTCAAAGAAAGCAGGGAACAACATACGGCCCTCCAGCATCAAATCCATCTACGAACTACGGAGCACTTTGTAGAAGGAACGATGGGAACCAACATGACAGGAGCACTGACCATCTGCGCAGGGCAAGCAGACGTCGATCAGAAGGGAGCAAAAGAATACAAGGTCCACTCTGGTGAATTTGCTTAGAATAAGGCTCTTTTGTGGGCACTAAGATGGAGATATAGATAGGTAGTAATATTCTAGAGAAGAACCTCCAAAGGTACATGTAGTCAACTGCATGACTTCGCAACTGGTCCGCATCACTGCCAACTTGCTTTGCTGCCTTACATAGTGCCTTTTCCTTGCCTATCCTGCGGTATTATCTTATAATTTAGCAAAGAAAAAGAGGCATTGAAAGTGGTATATTTCTGGTAGGAGAAACTGGCAAGTGGTGCAGCAGCCAAGCAACGCACACAACCCTAGACCCTAACCCTAATTCTGGTTGAGCCTACTGCCAAAACATAAGGATCATGATCATAGCAGTACATACCTAGGATACTGTCCTAACAGTGATGTGAAGATATGTTCTGCCAGTCCAGAAACTGAATGACAGCCCTGTCTCGGATACCTGTCTGCACCCTAAGCCCTCACTGGGCTGGCACTCACGCTTCACGCTCCATGCTCCCCCTTAACCATCGCCGTGACAACACGCTCAACTAAGCATCCTCTAAACAGATGGAACTTATCGGTGTTAAATTTATTTATTTAATTTTTTTTTCTCGTCCCTGACTGTTCGTGACTCATCTGTCATGCCTAGTCACTGGACCAGCGGGCAACCTGTGGTCCTGCTTGTTTACGACACTCATCACCTCCTTCTTCCTTCCTTCATACCTCTTCACTCGTCTTCACAGCTGAACAAGATCCATTATATCCTGTCTGGAACATTGCTGAGTGACAATCTCTGCTCAAAACACGTTCTTCTTCTATCTTCTACAGGTAAAATGTCGTGTCAGCAGGACGGAGGGAGCCAGCCATGCAGCGAGGAGAAGCATGTCACAGACAAAGCAGAATCCAAGTCCGCAAGCGACAAAGCGAAAGAGACAGGATACTCGCTGTTCTCACTTCTCAAAGAGCTGCATCGACTCTCCTCGAAGGCCAAATTCGAACATAACCCACCTATCCTGAACCCATCCCCTCTAATGATGAGGACCTACCCTCGGCAGATTGTCCCGTGGGAGGATTTCCTTTACCTGCAGAAAGAGGTCTGGGACGTGTTCGTGGCTGAAGACACGTACGTCCGTCGAGAAGACGTGTTTGGACACCACAACCAGGCCCTCTGGAGCTCGATCTATTGGGACAGCAGTTACCGGATCAGCCACGAATGGCAGGTCCGAGACTTCCACCACGGCATGGTCGAGCACGCAGCGCAGTGGATCATCTCGGACCTGTACCGGAACGTGTGTCTTCGACGGCGGTTCGGTCTCGTGGATGGCGAGAAGCCCAGCTTCAAGACCCGCGAGGACCGCGTCTCGCATGTCTGTATCCAGAAGCGCAAAAATGAGCACCGGACTCCCATCTTCGCGATCGAATTCAAGGCCCCCCAGAAGTTGTCCCTGCCCGAACTCATCGCTGGCTTTCAAGAGATGGAGCTCGCTCGTGATGTGATTGACAAGGAGGCTGACACCTTCGAAGACTACGCCAAGCGCCTTGTTGCGGCTGCCATCACCGAGCTGTACTCCTACATGCTCAGTCGCGGAGTCCGCCACGGATATCTCTTCACGGGCGAAGCCTATCTGTTCGTCCATATCCCGTATGAGGACTCGTCTGTCGCCAAATGCCATCTGTCGATCCCGAATCGCGAAGTGGTCGATATCAACGACGAGGACCACCTCCGTCGCACCGCGATGGCCCAAGTGCTTGCCTTCACCCTTTACGCCATGAGAGCGTCGTGGTCGCCTCGGCAGTCATGGTACATCAGCGCCAGCCAGCAGGACACATGGAAAGTCTCGTACATGCAAGTTCTGAGCGGCACTCCGAGATCAGTACGTCGAAAGCCTCCTTCGTTGGAATACAAGCTGCCGTCGTTGCAGCCCGGCTCCGAGACTCGTTATCCCCTGCAAGAAAGCCTCGATCATTCCGATGGAGAACTCGAGGGCGTAACTCGGGAATACTGCACGATGGCATGTCTGCGCAGCCTGATGACAGATGGCGCGCTGGATCAGAAATGTCCCAACGTGCAGCAGCATTCGTTTCACAACAAGCACCCCTTCAGCGCAGAGGAATTCATCCGCCGCCTGCAGGCGCAGCTAGATGAGGACCCAGACCACGGATTCGAACCGCTGCATATCCGCGGCAGTACGGGGTTCCTGGTCAAGGCCAGCCTGTTATCGCACGGCTACACGGTGACCATCAAAGCGACCACGACGCACGGCGCAGAGTACCTCGAGCACGAGATCCAGGTGTACAACCGTCTGCGCCCGCTGCAGGGGTTCGACGTGCCGGTGTGCATCGGCGAGTTGCGTCCGCAGCCGCACTACTGGTATCACGGTGAAAAGACTGTGCGGATGCTGGTGCTCAGCTGGGCGGGCGTCCGTCTGGATTTCGGCATGCTCTACGATGACGACGATGACAGCAACAGCGACAATAACAACAACGACGACGACAATAAGGTCAAAGGCAAGTGCAAGAACAAGAAGAACAAGAAGAAGAAAAAGCACATCGACCACGACAGGAAACACAAGGAGTGTCTCCAGAGGATACAGGCCCTGGGCGTCGAGGTCGACGATACCACCGCCTGGCGCAATTTCCTCTGGAATGAGGAGCTTGACCGCGTCGTGGCCATTGATTTTGAGCGGTTCAATCTGTCGGGGGAGCCGGATGGGGGGCAGAAAAGGAAGAGGTTTTGAAAACTGAAATTGAAATTGAAATTGACATTGAAATTGATTCTTTCTCCTCTCGTCCCATCTTGTCATTTCTTTTTTCCTTTCTTTTGACTTGCTTTTGACTTGAAAAATGAACTTGCTCACTCAGGACATTCGCTGTCATCGTCATGGTGCAGTGATTGAATGACGAATGTCTCTACCGGATAGACAGCTCACACACACTCTCCCGCTCGCTCGCTCTCTCTAGCGTTGCCCTACCAAATAGCAAAATAGCAACGCCACCTACTGTCCGGGTGGAGACTGAGAGGAAGCAGCTGATCAATCCATCAATTGCAATACTACATGTATGTGTTGGAAAAAAGTGTTTCATAATAGAAATAATAAATGCGAGTTAGATCTCCTACAAAAGAAAAGACTATCTCCTCAATCTGTAAATCATTCTCATTCTCGATTCTAGAGACTTTTACTGTCAACAACCTCAACTTCTCCTGACCGCGGCATGCTCTACGGCAATGACAAGAACAGAGCTTTCATTTTTGGGGTAGTTTGGCGTCCCCAGTCCCGTCGCTGGGTCCCATCTGCAGTTCGGTTCAATCAGCCTAACTCTTCATCTTACCACAATCTCGTGGAAGAGAGTGAAGTTAAGAGAAACTCACCCTGGGACAGCACGGAAGCCTTCCGTACCACATCCAACATTCGTACCATTTGTGATGTCGTTTAGCACCTCCGGGTGGGCGTACAGGACCGGATTAACAAATCCTACAGGGCCCTTGCCTATGGCGAAGCGCTCTTCGTTGATCTAGAGGATTCCTGTCAGTAAGGCTCTAGTCTACTGAGGGCTGATACCAGTCGCACGGTGATCAGAATTGCGACATTGAAAGATGGACGCACCAAAGTCAAAACCGAGGCAAACAACGGCGCAGCCAGACTCGTCCCATAAAAGTAATAGTCGATACCGTCCGTGTACGCGCGGAAATTGGCCCCGTTTGCGGCGACATCAGGATACGCTCTTCCGATGCGATTGTACAAGCCCTGCGTAGTGTTGAAATCGACACTGAACTCGGAGTAATAGGGGTACGGCGGGTCTGCGGTGGCGAAGTACTTGGCAACTGCGGCCTGCTGGTACGACGGCTGGGGGAAGTAATTGGAGAATCCTCCAGAGGAGCTGAAATTCTGGGCCGTGCCGCTCAAATTCACGTGCATGACGCTCTCGGGCATTTTAACGGTCTGGTCCGGGTACAGCATGGTGCCCCCAACGGAGGTAACATATGGGCAGTTGGATGGGTACTGCGGGTTGAAAATCGTGCCTTTGGGACCCAGACAGCCGTTGGTTGATCCGCTGTCACCAGGGAATGAGGCCACACCGTAATCTCCGGAAGCGATCAAGATGGAATGGCCCTGGAGACCGAGCTTCAAGAACTCATTGCACTGGCGCTTCGTGTAGTTGATGGGCAGATCGGATTCAGCTTGCCCATACGAAGCACTAATGACATTGGTAGGCTTGTAGACGCCGCATTGGAGTTTCCCTGCACAAGTGAGCATTTCGCCTTGCAAAGGACGACGGCAGAAATACCTTTATAACCACCAGGTGCAGGATCAGGGTACACAGGATCAATGGATGGATCATCTCCAGTCTCGCCGTAAGCGCTGTAGTTACAGTACGACTGGGAGGAATTAGCCAGGGTCTCATCACCGCGCGTGACGGGAAGCATACTCCATCGAGAGCATCGAGAAAAGTGTTGAAAAGGTTGGTGGTAGCAACTTCCTGCGGCTCATAAATCTGGTCGTCGGTCTGATAAAGGGTTACATTCTGGGGATAGATTAGGGAATACCTGTTTCGGTCAGCAATCACTCTAACAAGAAGCTGGGTTCAATCTCACTGACGCCATGTCGATGTCAATATCCGCCTCACCCCCATTCCAGGGACTGTACGCGGGAACAGAATAGTTGGCACCATCAATAAGTGCTGGAATGGGGAAGGTGCCCTGAGGGACCCAAGGAGCATATTCTGCGTAGAACAGATTGACATCCCCCTCGTTGAAGTAGTCTCCTTGCTCGTAAAGACCGAGGGAGTTGCCGGGTGTCGCCAGAGTCGCATTTGGGATCTGATACAGAGCCTTGATACACGTCGGCGTGATATTTCTCCCGCAACCTTGCAGATCTTCAGGAAGGTTGGCAGCGGATGGCGGCTTATAATCCAACGGAAACCCGTCAAATGGAGAGGATTGGAGAGAAACACGATTTGGCCGCTTTGGATACAAATGTGACTCTCGCTTGACCTGAACAGTCCTCTTGACCACTGGTGTAAGTTTGACACCAGGGGTAATGTAGTCGATGTGCGGCTGGAGATGCTCTGGGACATGGTACCTAGCACGCATATCAACAAGGCATTCGCTCCAGGACAGCAAGCAGTGCCTACTTATCACATCCAATTCGCACTTTGGAACTGTGCTTGTGTTCATGCTCATGGAACTCCGTGAGCAGCAGTCGCTCAGCTTCGTCCACGGTTGCATCGAAAGCCAGCCAGCCCTTGTTGTCAGAGTGCACGATTCGCGAATGGTGGATTCCGAATGAAGTCAGCCATTCCTTGACGGCTTCCACGGTCTCCTCTGTCGGGGCAAACATGCGGTGCACCTCCTCTGCCGACCAGTATTGGCCGTATTTTGGAGAGTCCGGATGCGAACTGGGATGATCATCAGCTTCAAATTCCAGGCATTCCACTATCTCGCGCTCCATTGACGGCCCTCCTCGACTTTTCGAAAGGGGGAAATCCTTCTGATAAAAGAGTGAATCCGTCACCTACACTTCCACTGTAGATCGAGTCAGTCTAAGGAATCAATTCATGTTGGGATTCAATGTCAAATGAGCTATAGGACACTAGTGGAGACACAAGCATGCTTGAAATTCTCGAAGCCATGCAGAATACACATACTCAGGTAGTCATGAGCCTTCTCTAGATTGGTCTGGGTCAGGCCGATCCGCATCGGTAAGATAGCATTGCGCTCGACACGAGCACCCTTAACCCAGTCTGACGCTGGTTTCAGGCGTCTCTCGTGCAGGATATGTTTAACTGGCTTGACTGACGCGGGAACAGCGTTCGAGAGAGCCGCAATGGCGGCAATGAGGGCGAATTGTAGGACCAACATCGTGGGTCAGCCTGCTCACTCGGTCGTGACGGAGCGGCATGACGGGCGAGGCCCCCTTTTATAAGACAGTCCATAATAATAATAGCTCGATCTATACTAAATAGACGCATGAGGGGCGATAGCAAGGATATGTAGCTAAGGATGGCGCTTGCAGCGAAAAGGAAGGAGAACAGGGGACGAAGGGGTCGAGGCGTCGCCATTGGCGGATTGGGCGGTGCCTGGCTTATCTGCCAGCGTCGCAGCGGGGAAACGCCTCCAAACCCTGCTAATCCAATCTTGATGATATTAAGGTCCGTTTCAAAACTAGTGCGTGGCTGATGAATCTGGCCAGTCTTTTTGCAGAATGCCGTGGAGTGCTGATGACAGGTGAGATGAAGCTTGTCGTTGGTTATGCAGATAAGCCTAACTGAAAGCTTAGCCCTCGCCCTAATCATCGTTAGTGCTTAATTGCGCGATGGATGGCGTTGCTATGTATCAGTCAGGGTAGCATCATGAGATAACGACAGCAGACAATTTTTGTTGTTATATTTGTCTTTCTATTTGCTCCTGATCTCATTCAAGCCCCTTTTCCGACTTCAGTACGGAGTAGAAAGGCTACACAATGCAGTTGACCTACAGACACCGCTACAGCAACCACAGAAGCATAGATAATAGAGGATTGTTGCAGTCATGGACAGTCTCATTTAGGCATATTATTATCCAATGCCATTCCCTTCCTTAGGGAGTACGAGTCAGGATACAGGTTGTACCCCTCACTCCCAGAACAAGTAACTAGGTAACCAACTACCACCACCATCTGCACAGTTAATTAACATTGGTACTATATCATCCCACTCACTTATCTGATGATTCAGTCCATATTGCCCAAGGGAAAAAAAAGGGATGGTCGGCGGTGCCTTAGAAGTCAGCCGTGAAATTGCCCTCTATTTGCTCGTGAGTGGATTAGAGGGCGTCTGTGTGGTCAACGGTACTAAGAGTGAGGCGCATATGCGTGAGGATTTCGATGGAGTCAACAACTGGAAGAGGTGGATTGATGAGAATGAGAATAATCAACGGAGATGGAAAGAATATATGAGAAGCTTTAGAGGTATGGTTGATTAATTAGTTGAGATTACTATATATTTATTTTTTTTCGCTTCGAGGGTGAGATGGTGGTCCCACCTACATATATATAGGTAGAACCCCTAGGTACTAACAGATTCAATCAAGTAGTAAGTACTATATAGCTTCATGTTTCTGTCATTTATCTATCACTTAACCAACTCCTATCCTGGATCTAGGAAACGAAATGAATTGAAATGGAGAGTAGAATGCCTACGTATGGAGTTAGAGAATCCATTCATTCCGACAGATCAGACCAGATCAGATACGTCAATAACTACCTATTTAATCAATTCGTCTAGTAGGTGAGAAAACATGCCTCTAGTGCAACCGTCGAAGCGCCTCGATCATCTCCCGCACCGTCTCCACCTCCGCATTCCCCCCAACCACTCCGAGAATCTCCTCCTGGACGGCCGGTTCACACACCAAGAACTGCTCGATTAGCTCGCCGTCCACGAACCGGAAGGGCTCCTCCGCCTCGCGCACCGCGCTCCGGAACGCGCGGAACTTGTTGAAGGGCATCTTGCCTGGGGAGTCCACATAAGCGGCAATCGCTGTCTGTAGCCGCATGAGGAAGTCTTGGTGTTCGGGATTGATGAGTGCGAAGAGGTAGATTGATCCCTCGACCTGAGTGTTGTTAGTTATCACACAGAAATTGAGAAATACAAAGGGCATATCACGTAGGAAAGAAAAGGCTTACCGTCCCCAAAAACGCCCTCGGAGTCACTGCCACACTCGATGTCTGCGGAATGTTCACCGGCCGGATTCGATTGACCATCTCCCCTAGCAGCATCTCGCTCGTCACCTCCAGTCGTCGGCGATCGTCATCCGTCACCCCGTTGACGTTCCGCCGCAGGACAATCAGATTGCCCTCGGCGTCACTGACCAGCCACATATTCTCGCCGATGTCTGCCACCGCCGTCGTCCACACCGTCGAGAAATGCCGGGCCACCTCCTTGGTCTGTTCAGTAAACCGATCCCCCTGCGACGACTCGACAATCGAAATGCTCTTCATCAGATCGGCCACGGCAATGATATTGTCCGTGACAGCAATATCGACCGGTGCCGTCGACGTCCGGTACGTGGCGGCTTTGTTAAGCTTGACCTTTCCAAACGATTGCGTCTCAATGTTAAAGATAACCACCTGAGACTGTTAGCAATACGATGACATAGGCTGGGAGTGAGGCTAACCGTCTTGACAAGGGCCGCTACAATCTTCTCCCCCATCATCGCCAGCGCCCGACACGCCCCCTTGACCGGATGCTCCGTAACCAGTCCCAGCTTCCGGTTCGAGTCGACCTCAAACATCAGGATCCGTCCCCGGATCGACTCCTCTCCTTCGTCGTCCAGATATGCAGTCCCCACGATGAACCGATCCCTGTAGATCGGCTCGCCCCTCTCGTCCTGGCCTGTGCGGATTTCCGCCCGGATCACGCTCTCGACGAGCTCGTCCTTGCGCAGATCATACGCATCCAGTCGCCGGAACATAATCTCGTCCGCCAGCACGAACTGGCTCTCGACAATCTCGGCGCCATCCTGCAAGGTCCGTTTGATCGTGCCGATCCCAAACGCCTTCTCCGCCGGCGAGTACGCCACTCGTCGGACGGTAGCGCCGATGGGCAGCGTCTGGATCTGCGTCGTCCGCTCCTTGTCTACCAAAGCGATCTTCAATTCCCGTGGAGTCGCGACCGCGATGGAGCCCGGGTACGCTTCCGTATTGAAGTGGCAGATGCGGGACGCGCCCTCCGAATTCACGGCCGAGTAGATGATCCGGCCTTCAGACCCGTAGATCAAGCTGGGGTGCTCGCACGTCGCAAAGACATTGAACAAGCCGTCTCCCCGCGGGAGCTTTTTGAAGAACGGCTGCTCCGAGCCCAGGATCAGCTTGCTCGTCCCGGTGAGGAAATGGTCCTTCACGTTGTACGAGAACGTCACCACACTGCCGTCGGCCATCGAGATGAACAGCGTCGGCGGGCTGTTGGCGAGAATATCCGCCAGCAAAACGGACCGTGGGAACGCCTCGCCCGTCGGGCCCAAAGACCTGGTATGGAGCTCCTCCAGATCGGCTAGAGATAACACGGACACTCGTGCAGACTGCGGGAAAGCCACAATGCAGACCTGCGTCGGCGACTCTGGAATCGTGACGCCCGAGATCTGATTGTCCACTCCGAAATTCTTCTGCGCTGTCACCTTGAGGTCATCCCGGACATCGAGGATCAACAACACCTGACCTCCAGTGACGAGCACCAAGCTATCATCGTTGGACGAGGCGGACGTAATCAACTGCTTGTTTGGCGGAGACCAATGGGACGTCACCATGCCACTTTCTGTATCTGCGATACTGACCCCACTCTCCGTAACTTGTAGGATGCGGCCATTTGGGAGATTGCACGCATGGAGAGTGCTCTCCGAGAGGCTCAGGCCCAGGAACTCGTCCAGCTCTTCGACCTCACCTTCCGGGTCGAACCGGAACACTCGCGTTTCGTCGACAAAGGTAACGAGGA
Source organism: Rasamsonia emersonii CBS 393.64 (assembly GCF_000968595.1). Classification (NCBI taxonomy): domain Eukaryota; kingdom Fungi; phylum Ascomycota; class Eurotiomycetes; order Eurotiales; family Trichocomaceae; genus Rasamsonia; species Rasamsonia emersonii. The sequence goes on from NW_013563356.1 coordinate 15,710, forward strand.
GCGTATCCGCAAAGTCTCCCTGGCTGGAGACCTGTAATGCCCACAGATCCGTAATATGATCCATCTCTCCCAAAACTCCGAGCTCTTCCATGCCGACACCGCTCCGCACACTTCGTAGGGTACCATCATTAAAGGCACCGGACCCGGTCACGATGCGTGCCTGCCCGGATGAAAACTCGTGCGTATAGTTTTCCCCTTCTCGGGTGCCTAGATCCATGATGGTAAAGTCCAGGATGGGGGCAATATTCGACAGCGTCTGGATCACCTCAAAGGAGCCATCGCCAATCCGAATGACTTGCGAATCGCCCTGGTGAGAGCCAATGAAGGTGACGCCCGCACCCAGGTAGACCAGCACCGACGCGCGCGATGTATCTCCCAGATAGTCAAGCTTCCAACTCTCGACCTCATTATTAGAATCTAGGAGTAGCATAAGGAAGAACAGCCGGCCGTAGTCATCGGCCAGCAGCCATCGCTGACCGTCGACCTGTTCCCAGGCGACAAAGACAGTGGCTTCCTCGAGAGGCTGGGAGATGGTTTCATTGCTGGCATCGTCGATATATTTGATCGAGGTTTCCCCGAGAATCAGTAAACCTCCTGTATCGGAATGATCTTAGCACAGATCATCAATCACCATCCGGTAAAGTTGGAATACCTACCTAGCGGAGCAGGGACAGGAATCAGATGCGACGCGCCAAGGTCCAAATCCTGTGCAAAGACCTCTCCCTCGGCGAAGGAAGCCTCTGCGCTGCTGCTCGACGTCGCGGGACTGTACTGCAGCTCCCTGACCTTCAGCCGCACTTTCCGCTGGTTATCCTCATACAGCAGGGCCAAGCGCGGCGGGGCTCTGCTTTCAACGTGCAAGAAAGCGGACGAACGCACGACCAGCTCGTCAATTCGCGCCATGACAGGTTCGCCCAATTCCCCGACCTGCAGCGGTGGTTCGTCTAGGTTGTTTGCGTTGTTTGCGGCAGCAAGCTTCCCTTTCTTCTTGCTTGGCTGGACAATGGGGATCACCGTAATGATCCCCTCGAAAATCTCAAGGGTCATGAATCGCCCACTGGGGTCGATCAAGCATCGATCGCCCGTCTGGGACTCCCGCGACGACTTGTCGGCCAGATCGACATAGCTCCGCTCCGTGCGGACCTGGCTGGTCGAGCTATCCCAAGATAGTGTGAAATAGGTATTCTGGTCTGTTCCGACGAAGAGATGGTCCGTGGGGGAGTTTGCGGGCGCTGGCAGGCGAGCCAGCATGGTCACCTTGGCATAGAGGGCGCGCGAAGCGGTCAGATTGAGGCCATCGGGGGTGAGGGAATAGAACTCGAGCCGGCTTGCTTTGCTATTATCTCAACGGATCAGTAGGCTGTTCTGTGAGCGATCGGAGGCCAGGACGTACGCGACCACCAGGGAGTCTTCCTCCGGCTTGAAGAATTGCAGCTTCAGCGCATGCCGGATGCTGCTAGCACGATGGATAGGAACCACGTAGGCCATGGCTGGTAGTTTTCTTTCTCACACTCTCACTCGCGCTCAATCGCCGATGATTCTCGTCGGGGACCGGAAGCTCTGCATCAAGTTCAGCAGAGGCGAGGCCGGCTCAAAAACGTCTCATCTCCATGCGCGACACAGCCCAAGGACAGCGAACAAGGGTCAATGTGTCTGGGGGGTGAAATTGGTCAGCTTGGGCGGGGTGGAGAGATGGCAGACTGATAGATCGGCGATGACGTTCCGCCTTCCTTTTAGTGCCGTCTTTGCTCCTTGGAGGTGGAGCCGTCAAGCACTCAACCTGCAATACTTTGGAAGATTATCTGGACTTTGTTTTATTGCGACAAGCATGGCAATACTGTTTTCTACAGTGCACATAAATGGTGTACAAACAGTGGATCAACAAATATATCGTCACGAATCTGCACAAGATGGCTTTCACCTCCCGGCTCTCCCACGTGACCGGAGAGCAGATGCTCCTCGACCAGATCGGTCACGAATCAAGATTTGATGATCGTCGATCTTCTGCATAGTTTTGCAGAGTGCAGGGAATCCAAACCGGAACGATCCTCTCCATTCTGTGTTGCTTTCATGAGTGACCTTTCTGTCTTCTTCACCCGGGTCTTCGTCGATAGATCTCTGTCATCTGCCACCAATGGTTGGCAGGCAAGGCCCTCAAATTTGGCCAGCTGAGGGTTGTTGTTCAGGGACGTGCAGGTGCAAATGCCACCCTGATCTCCGTTTCGATCATATCCTGAAGCACCTGGGCAGACTTCAGTGTTGTTCCGTTCCACTGGCCTGGTTGATCAGATGGCTGATGCTTCCAACGAAATCTGCCTCAAGGCCCTCTCCAGGCCCAGCGCCAATCCCAACGCACACGAGACACCCTGATAGGCTTTTGAGAATCATACATATCATGCATATCTCGCCAATGACTGTCGATACGTGGTTGTACGGTTTTCTTTGTTTGCCGTTGGAAAGTGGACAGGGGTCCTGAGAGAAAGTATTGTGACTGGTCAATCGAGTATAGGCCCAGTACTCTGGAGTACACTGTCGGTGAATATCATCGTTTACTGGAGTGACATGGAGCGAGAAATTAAGAATCTCTCATTTGCCATGGATCCACCTGCATCCATTGACGCGCAGAGGGCTGTCGAGTCCAGGTTCGACGTCCCGGTTGGTCTAATAACTAGTCTTCCTTGTCCTTCTCGGAATTCGTCTTCAGGTCTATTTAACAGGTATCTAAAAGGTGTCTAGACGGCGACATTAACGAAGTTTTTTCCTACCTGCGTTGCCGGAGACAAAAGCCCTCAAAATCCTCCTTTTCAGCAGAAGACTCAACTGGGAATTCCCGCCGTCCACGTTCTAGACCTGAATCAATCCTTTGGCCTATAACTAGACATAATCAGTTGTAACTACAATTGATTGGGAATCCAAAGCAACTGACCATACTCATGGATTCCGACCCTCACATTCGGTTCAAACTCCCGGGGAAACGGACAGATGATCAACCGTCTATCCTTCAACTCTCCTGGGTCGTTACCCTATCTCTCTATACCGGCTCTAATGAGGTCCTGTTCGAAACGGCTGTGATGCAGCCTGTGGATGTCGGGCGCGCTGCCCCCCTCCCAAACTTTCAGCCGCTGCAGATCCGATTACAGCCCCAGAAGACCGTCGCTGAGGAATTGCAATCGATCCAGGCACAAACGAGCTTGAGCTGCCAGAGCGGCAACCATCGGAACCTTCCAACTGGGAGAGCCAGAGTCTGCTCGTGATCCAGCAGTCTGGCCCCGGAGCCAAATCGCGGGCACCCTGGAGACGCTATCCCCTGGTCGTGGAGTGCAAGCTGGTACCCATCGACTCGATCGAGGTCAAAATCTCGTCCATCGTCGTGTCGTGGTGGCAAATGCAACGGATGCTTTACCAGTTTGTCCATGTAGTACTACAGATCCACCGCGGTCTCGATGGGCCGCTGGCCGATACCATGACCCTGAGCCCCGAAGATGAGGCGCTTCTGCGAGTCTGGAATGGAGAGCCTGTGCAGCCGGTCGAACGATGTGTGCATGAGCTGATACAGCTGCAATGCACAGGACGTCCGGACGCGCTGGCGATCTGTGGCTGGGATGGCAACCTCACCTACCAGCAGCTGGAGGAACGGTCATCCCGGCTAGCCAGCTCTCTGATGCGCTTGGGTGTTGGCCCGGAAACCTTTGTTCCTCTCTGCTTCGAAAAATCCTGCTGGACGACCGTCGCCATGCTCGGAGTGCTGAAAGCCGGAGCCGCCTTTGTTCTGTTAGATCCCTCCCATCCCACGGAGCGCCTGCGCCAGATCTGCGAGGACGCGGGCGCAAGACTGGTGGTCTCCTCAGTTCAGGAAGCAAGCCGAAGCGCATCCCTAGCCGCCGTGGTGGTCGTTCTGGATGACCATGATGGCGATGGCAATGGGCAGACGCACCCCAGCCAAGGGAGGATGCCATCGCCCAAGGTCCAGCCCAGCAATGCCGCCTACGCTGCCTACACCTCCGGGTCAGCAGGGGCCCCCAAAGGGGTAGTGATTGAACATGGCTCCTTCTGCACAAACGCCCTGGCCCACGGGAAGGCGTTTGGTGTCAGCGCGACATCCAGGGTGCTCCAATTCGTCTCCTATGCTTTCGACGCCAGTATCATGGAGATCCTGACCACCCTCGTGCACGGCGGGTGTGTCTGTGTGCCATCGGAGGCCAGCCGGTGCGAGAATCTGGCAGAGACGGTTGGAGAATTCAAGCGAACTGGTTCTTTCTCACCCCGTCGTTAATCAAGCTCCTACAGCCAGACCAGGTGCCCTCCATTCAGACCATCATCCTTGGGGGAGAACCCATTGCGCGGGTGGACGTGCAAACCTGGGCCGATCGAGTGCAGCTGGTGCTCTGCTACGGTCCAACTGAGTGCTCGGCCATCTCGACTGCAAAGCTAGCCGTGACGTGCGACTCGGATCCCAGCAATATCGGGTTGCCTGTCGGGTGCGTGTGCTGGATCGTCGATCAACATGATCCTCAGCGACTGGCACCCATTGGCGCCGTGGGCGAACTACTCATAGAGGGACCCATAACCGGGCGGACATACATCAACCGGGCTGACCAGACTGCTGCCTCCTACGTCCGCGATCCGGTATGGCTGCAGCCGCTCCGACGGGCCGTTCGACCGCTCTACACGACCGGTGACCTCGTCCGCTATGAGCCGGACGGATCGATGCAGTATATCGGTCGCAAGGACACGCAGGTCAAGCTGCGTGGCCAGCGGATCGAGCTCGGCGAGGTCGAACAGGCTATCCGGCGGAGCATGCGCAACGTCAAGGATGTGGTGGCTGCAGTGGTGACGCCCGCGACCTGGAGTAGGAGGCCGATACTGGTCGCTTTTATCTGGTTCGCTGGTCTTTCAAGCGACGTCCATGGGTCGTCAGAGCCGTTGGCACCCCCGAACGAGACGTTCAAGCACGAATGTCGCCAGGCGGAGCGTGTTCTGCGCGAATGCCTGCCACCGTACATGGTCCCTACTCTCTACTTTCCACTCGCCCGGCTTCCGCTGACGCCAAATGGGAAGGCAGACCGGCGACGACTGATGGCGCAGGCGTCCCAGCTCTCCCGCGACGAGATTTCGTCCTATGCGACCGGGCAGGTCAAACGATGCCAGCCGGAGACCGACCACGAGAGGACGGTGCAAGCACTGGTCGCGCAGGTGCTCCATCTCTGCGCCGAGGACGTTGACTTGGAGGACAGCTTTCTCTACCAAGGAGGCGACTCCATGGCGGCGATGAAACTGGTCGCCCTGGCGCGAGAGGCCCAACTATCGCTCAGCACCGTCCAGGTGCTGGGAGCAGCGACCTTGGCCGAACTCGCGTGCAGCGTGCCCCCCTCGCAGGGCCAGACGATTGTCGAGGAAGAAGATCCTTTCTCGCAGTTGGGGATCGGCGACCCGGCTGCCTTTGTAGAGCAGACTGTGATCCCCAAGCTGCCCGGTGTATCGGTCAGTGATATCGAGGATGTGCTTCCCGCAACGGAGCTGCAATGGTTCTTCTGGAAGCTGCCCTGCGAATACTTCCGGCTGCATCTCCGCGGGCATCTGGATCGAGCCCGGTTCGACCGCGCTTGTCAGCACCTTCTCCAGCGACATTCAATCCTGCGCACTGTCTTCGTAGAAGATAACAACCAGTTGCTGCAGGTCGTGCTCGGCCGTTGCGACATACCCGTAGAATCGTATACCCGCAACACCGATCTGTCCGAGTTCATCGCCGCACTGGAAAGGGAGGACTCGACACGACCCCTGCCCATGACAGCGCCATCGGTTCGATTGATCTTGGTGACAGACAATCAGGCGGAACACACCCTCGTGATGCGGATGCCCCATGCGCTATATGATGGCTTTTCAATCCCCTTGCTGTGGCGGGACTTGGCCGCCCTGTACGAGAACCGCCCCCTATCGCCTGCCGTGTCGTTTACGCGCTGTCTGGCACACTGCAACTCCAGCAAAACTGCCGCGGCTTTTGGCTTTTGGCGGAGGCTCCTGCACGGCGCTTCCATGACATACATCGGACACGGATGGAGGGATGGGATCTCCACCCCGGACGTCCGTGTGGAAGCAAGTCGACGGATGCCCATCTGCCGTCCACCGGGGGGCATCGCGCTCGCAACCGTCCTCAAGGCGGGATGAGCCTTGACCCTGGCCCATTACTCCCACAAGACCGATATCGTCCTCGGGCAGATCGTGCACGGCCGGTCCGTGCCGCTGTCAGGAATCGAGATGCTGGTCGGGCCGTGCCTCAACAACACACCCGTCCGAGTGACGTTGGAGGCGCACTGGACAGCGCTGGACCTGCTGCAGCACGTCCAGACGCAGCATCTCCAGTCCGTGCCGTTCGAAACGATCGAGTTCAGCCAGCTCGTCGAACAGTCGACCTCGTGGCCCCGCCAGACCCAGTTGGGCTCGTTGGTCCTACATCAGAATCTGGAGCCATTATCGGCGATACGCATGGGGGAGCTGGATGGGACCATCAGCCACAGTTTCTACCCCAGGGAGAAAACCGCCGAGTTCATGGTCTACTCGACGCCCGGCGCAACCGAGCACGAGATTCGCTTCGTCACATCCCGAGCGATGCTAGACTTTGAAACTGCGGACGGGCTGGTCGAGGCTCTATGTGAGTATATGCGGCTGCTGACGCTTTATCCGGAGCGGCCGCTGAGTAGGATCTTGACTCCTGGGAGGAAGTAGGTAGATGTAGGAATTGAGCATGGCTAGTAATTGACCTATATATATTGCTCTAAAAAAAATAAAATAAACGTATATAGAACAATTACAAAGATCAATCCTTCTTTGCTTTTTATTGAACAGTAATACAAAATAACAGATGGATAGAGCTGATTAACCCGTCAAAAAAATAGTAAATATCTTCTAGTTTAATGTAAGCTCCTCCTCACGGAACTACTGTACACTCTTGGTAACTATAATGTTCATAAAATCAACCCTTCTCTAATGATAATATCTAGACCTTGCCTCCATTTAAATATTCTAACGTAGAATCTAGGGCACGCATACATAACATACGTTACGAAAAAATAAGGTAAAAAAAGGAACGCAGGGCTCGACCGGGAGTCGAACCCGGGGCCTCACCCATTCAAGAAGTTCATGTTCCCGAAGGGCGAATCATACCAACTAGACCATCGAGCCTGACGGTTGTGATGTGCGTGGCGAGTTTTTGATTGAACCAATAGATTTGGTGGGAATGGTCAGCAGTGTCTGTATCCCCCCTATTACTGTACAAAGAAAATACATGCGGACAAATTGTAACGCTTATGTCAGCACCCGCGCTTAGTCAGCACCCGTTCTAGCTATTACATAAGCTTTGCGGCCATTCTCCTAACGTGATCTATAACCTAGTCGGACAAATGGCCTAGTCGGACACTTCCCCACCATCATACAGCTTCACAGTCAAATTTCACCACAACTATATAGAGAAATCATCTAATTACATTAAGAACTATTTCTTGTACGCTGGGAGCATGTACGGGCAGTATGCCCAACTGTTCCACATATACTGCACTGACGTGCAGCACGTTTTTGTGGTCTTTCCTCAGTAACCTCAACCACCCTACTCTCCTCTTCATTAGCTCTTCGTACACGATCTATCCCTTCTTCAATAGTTAAAGCATCTTCCTGTCCTATATATGTACGGCGCCTCTCTTGCTTTCTCTTTTGCTTCTCATT
>NW_013563355.1:0-9332 GCF_000968595.1 Rasamsonia emersonii CBS 393.64
AATGAAGAGGAGAGTAGGGTGGTTGAGGTTACTGAGGAAAGACCACAAAAACGTGCTGCACGTCAGTGCAGTATATGTGGAACAGTTGGGCATACTGCCCGTACATGCTCCCAGCGTACAAGAAATAGTTCTTAATGTAATTAGATGATTTCTCTATATAGTTGTGGTGAAATTTGACTGTGAAGCTGTATGATGGTGGGGAAGTGTCCGACTAGGCCATTTGTCCGACTAGGTTATAGATCACGTTATAAGCTAATTAATAACTATAATAGAGGTAGATAATAAGCTCTAGACTATTATATAAGAGTAAATTATAATATATAAGTAGCCTCTTATAACTTAAATAATAGAGATTATTAGCTACCTAGATAAAAGGCTTTAAAGACTCTTTAATAGGGATATTAATAACTCTAATTTATCTAATAGTAATACTAATACTAACTTAGATTTATTAGGTAAGTAAGTCAATAGAGGATATAACCTTAAAAGGTTAATATAGTACTATAAAAAGAAAATAAGGTTATATAGTAAAGGAGGTAAGCTATATATAGTAGTAAATAAAAGGAGAAATTATAAATATTATTATTTTTTATTCTATAGGTAATATAGCTTTAGGCTATTTTCATATATATATAGGGCAGAAGGTAGTTACTATAGGTTAATATAGAAAAAAGGTTAAGAGCAGCACACATGCCAGTGCACTGCAACAAGACCTTGTATACTTAGATAATTAGGGATATACTTTAGAGTAATATGGATGAAAATTAAGGAATTAGAATAATATTTTACATTTCTTTTTATAAAATAATATACAAATATATTTAATTTATAAATTTATATGTTCTATTTTTTATAAATATAAGCTAAGAAAATATAGATATTTTAATAAAATAATAATATTAAATTTTTAATATAATCTATATTTTAATATTCAGTATTTTATTATTTTAGAATTAATTAATATATATAAGCTTTATATAATTTTTAGTAATTAATATTTAGTAAAAAATATATTTTTTAATTTCAATAAGCTTTTAAATAAATAAATTAAAGGTAACTTTAGCTAAGCTTAATTATAACTTAATAATAAAACTAACATTATAAATTTTTCAAAAGAATTTATATATATTATTTATAAATAAATCTATTCTTACTATAAAAAAATTAAATTTTTTATCTAATATAATTTATAAAAATATAAGTAACAATAATTTTTTATTTATTTTTTATAACAATAAAAAGTTTTTATTAAAAAAGGCTTATATTAAATATTATTAAGAATTTTAATTATACTATAATTTAAAAAATAATTTAAAATAGTTATATATAAAAAGTTATATTATTATAAATTTAAATAACTAAATAACTAATTAAATAATTAATTATAATTAATTATAATAAAAATATTTTAATTAATTTATAGATTAGTAATTAACTAATTCTATCTACTTCACTACTCTTATTTAAATAATTAGTAAGATACTATTTCTAAACTCTTATTAAATCTATAATTACCTTTTAATTAAGTATATATATCTCTTTATCCTTAGATTCCTATTTTTTAAAAAGGTATATTACTTACTAAAGCTATCTCTTAGATCTATAATAGAGAGTATTTAAAGTAATAATCCATTTTATCTAGCTTATATCTTAATTATATTATAGTCCTTCTAATTATCCTTTCCTCTTTAACTATTAGGTATAGATTATAATCCTAAATAATCTTATAAGAGGTATCTTCTATTAATTAATAAATTAAAGAATATTATTAGTAATATCTAATAAGTAGGTTATAAAATACTTATTAAAAAGATAAACTACTAAAGGCTTAATAAAGGGACTATTTTTATAAATATTAAAACCTATAATTTATTAGGTATACTCTATAAAGCTAATATATTAATTATTAATATATTATTAGATCTTATTAACCTTAATATAAAACTAAACTTTAATATAATCTAGACCTTTATATATATATTTATAAATATATTTTACTAAGTAAATACTACTATAGATTTCTATATTAATATAGGCCTAGTATTTCTAATATAAAAATAGGTTATAAGGTATTACCTATTTATTCCTAATAGTTATAGTCTCCCTAGGCCTAAAGGGATAAGGGATCTTAATATAGATATTAGATGCCTATTATTAATATTCTAGATATATATTTATATAAATTAAGATAAAAGGCTTAGGGAACTATTTTAAATATTAATTATAGCTATTATACTCTTTTATATAAAGAGTATTAAGATTATACTCTCTATAGGGATAATATATTATATAGTTAATAATAATATTATATAGCTATTAACTACCTAGACCATTAAGTATCTTAATATAAATAAATTTATTAATCTTCTTAAATATATTATAATAAAGACTACCTTAAAGTTAAAATAGTAGATAAGTATAAGGTATATTATACTTTTAGTATTTAATAATAAAGATATAAACCTAATAAGGACTAAGTACTTTGTCCTAAATATCTTATATAAAGGTATTATATTAATCTAATTTTAAAATTTTTAATTAAATTCAAAACTATAATTAATTTTATAAAAATCTATATATAATACTTTAAAAATTTTTATAAAATTTTATATTATAATTATATATGAATTTTATTATAAATAAGTATAATTTCTATTATAAAAATACCTAAATAATTAAATATATCATTTAAATATTATTATTTAAAAATAAAATTATAAAAAAATATATATAATTTATATTTATTAAATTACTATATAATATAAAATTATATATAAAAAGCTTTATTTTCTATTTAAAATTATTCTAATTAAACTTATAAATAAACAAGCTTAGCTAAAAAATTAAACTTATTTTTAATTTATTTATTTAAATAAATATAAATGGTTAAACTTGAATTTTAGTAATCATATATATTTTTTTATATTAATTTAATATATATTAATATTAAATCTAGCTTAATAGCTTACCTCCCTCCCCCTTTTTTTTATCTAGCCCTAATAATAGCAATAATAAATTATAGATAGTCTAATTATATAGTCAATAAAGGATATATTCTTAGATTTTATTAAAAAACTTATACTAAATTTTAAAAAGGCTACTATATAATAGATATAAAATATAGTCTGAACTACCCCTAAAATATAAACTTTATTATAATTTATATATTTTTAATTTTTTCTATTTTTTTATATATAAAGTTATATAATATCTTAAATAAAAAACGTTATTAAAAAGTAGTTTAAAAATTTTACAAAAATTAATTAAAATAAGATATATTTAATATATACTAAAAAAAATTAAATAGGAGTAAAAGTAGCTATAAAGGTTATAGAGGTAAAAAGTAATAATAAGTTTACTTATATTATAAATAAAGATATTCATACCTAGATAGATAATATTTTAAGTATCTAAACTATGTATCTGTTGCTGCAAATACAATTTTATACTCCATTATATTTATTTGGGCACTAATTAGTCTTTTTTTGCTTAGTACGTAGCTATAGGAAGCTATAGTATATAGTTTACACTATTTATATAATATAGGTACTATAGTTCTATATATAAACTAGTTATATAGGAGTTAGTATTTTAGTTTTAGATATTTATTTTTAGATCTTATATCTTCTTTTATAGAAAAATATTTCTATACTTATAGATATTTATTCATAATTAATTTCCTTTACTTATTTTTTTTGCTCTATTACTAGCTTATTTGCTATTACTACCTCTACCTTTTACTTTTACCTTCTTTAATATTAACTGCTTCTCTTTTATATACTTTATATAGCGCTCTATATAGTATTACTAGTACTATATTATAGTAATTAATCCTTACCTTTATATCTTCTACCTTATTATTATCCCTTTTTACTTACTTAATTACCCTCTTTTTATATCTCTAAAGCAGTTTTATTATCCTTTTTTATTTTCTTAACTACCCTCTCTTAATATCTCTAAAATAGTGTTTTCTTTGCTTCTATATCTTCTATCTTATTTAAAAACTATACTCTGTATTATTCTACTTATTATACTATAGAAGCTACTACTATAAATATCTTCTATTAGCTCCTTTTAGATATTAATTGCTTACTTTACTATATTATAAGATATATTAACTATAATATATATAGTACTAATCCCTTCCTACTAACTATTATAGCTTTATTTATTTTTATTAAGTTATTTATTATTCTTATTTTTAGGTCCCTTTAAGCCTCTATTATTATAACTACTCTTATCTCTTAGAGGATATTTAGCAAAGATATATATATAGGGTATATTATTATCTTCTACTACTAGCCTTTATCATTTTAAAGTATTTTTTTCTTTTATATACTTTCTATTATATTAAGTCTCCCTATTTAATTATATATTTTTGTCTACTACTATAGGTTATTTTATAAGCTTTATTATTATTAATTATTACTATACTTCCTATAATATACCTCTTCTTAGAGTATAGAAAATTCTATTCTATATATAATAATACCTAGTAGTAGTAGTAGGCTACTTAAAATTATATTAATTATTAATCTTTTATCCTTATCTTAGGGGGATTTATAGTATTCTAACTATTATACTACTTAACTATTATACTACTTACTATTTAGATACTTAAAAGGATTATAGTTATCTTTTTCTAGCTTACTAATATTATTCCTAATATAATAGCTATTATATAGCCTATTATAATCTTTATTTTAATAACTCTATACCTCTTATTAAATAATATAATAACTATAATAAGGAACTCCTTTAAAATAAGTATTTTACCTACTATTACTCCTATTATATTAAGTACAACTACTAGGTATAAATAATAATATATAATATTATCCCTTATATAATACTCTCTATTCTATAGAAGGTTAGGGTTACTTTTACTAGTAAGCTAAATAAGTATTAGTTTATTATATATTATAATAATAGGTTAATAATTAAAAATTAATAATAAATCTTAATTTAAGCCTAAAAGTCTCTTTTATAATTTATTTATCTCCTAGATATCCCTAATAAGAAGTTTCTATAAGTATATTTATTAGATTAATTTATTACTTACCTATATATCTATTGGTTATTAAAAGGATAACTAAATTAATAGTAGAATACTTATTTATTTTAATTTTAGGGTACTATCTACTATTTATAAGGTCTTTTAAATAGTAATATCCTAGCCTATATATAATTATACTTTCTTAACCCTAATAAGGCCTTTTAAGTTTAGATTTAGAATTACTCTTCCTTTTAATATATAGTCTTTAATTAGGATCTTAATCTCTTCTTATATAAATAAAATCCTTACTATTAAATATTTTTCTAAGTATATAATATCTTATAGTAATATTAGAATTTATATTATTTATAATTAACCCCTTAGTTATATCTTATATTCAATCCTATTAATAATTAAACTTATAACCTATCTTTTAAGATAAGAAATTTTTAGCTAGTAACCTTTATTCCTAAAATTCTTAGTAAATAAAGATAATTAGGTTATTATAATATCTAACTTTATTTATATTAGGCCCTGTATTAATTAGTATAATTAAATAGTCTAATAGATAATATTTATACTATTATATTAATAGAGGATTTAAATAATATTTAATAATATAGTAGCTATTATCTAATATATTTATTATTAATACCTACTATACCTACCTTTATATTATATACTTTACTATATAATAAGAGGTATTAGCTTTTAATAAAATATAGCCCTAGTAGTCTTACATAATATAGAGAACCTTAGCTATATACTTTAATTATTATTTAGGCCTTCTATTATTAGCTTTTTTACATATAAAAAAACTCTATTAATATTCTATATTATAGTATAGGGCTTCCCTTTTTTAATAGTTTATTATAAATATTTAGCTATCTATTAAGATAGGCTAGTTAGAGTACTTCTAATTTAATTATAGCTATATTTATACTAAACTTTATTAAGACCTTTAATTATAACTATAGGATTTTAAGGATCTTAATATTATTAATTATATTATCCTCCTATTATCTTTTATTAAAAGGATTTATTATATGTAATAATACTAGTAAGATTCTATAATAATTATATACTATTTTAAAAAGCTAACCTTTTTTATTATATTTATTATAATCTTTATTAGCTTAAGATTAAGGCTAAGTTACTAATAGATAATAATGGTATTTTTATATAAACTTTATAAGAGTATCTTAATTATCTATATTTTTGATAATCCTAAAATAAACTACATTTTAAATAAAATATTATTAATAAATTATATATTATTAAAAAATAGTTATCAAATAATTATTATTTATAATTATATTTAAAAATAAATTATTTAATTAAATAAATTTTAAGAATAAAGTTATTTAAAAATTATCCCCTTTATTATAATCTTATAATAATTATAATTATTTATATCTATACTTATTTAGGTTATTTTAGTACTTTTTATAGGGGTTATATGAGTTTTAGGTTCTAAGTATTCTTTATTTATATTAATATTACTAGAGGCTACTAATACCGTTATAATAGCTTTATATTATAACTTTTATAAATATTTTTAAAAATATTATATTAAAATTAAAAGCTTTATACTACTAATATTCTTATATAAAAACTTAAAAGAATTATATAAGAGATTTTATTATTTTATATATTTAAAATATTTTTAATAATTATTTATAAATAAATAATTAATATAATATTATTATTAAATACTAATTATTATTCAATAAAATTTTTTTTTAGTTTTTAATAAGAGTATATCAAATAAAATAAATATATTATTAATACTATAAATTAATTATGTATTAATATAGTACCTTATTAAAAGTTTTTACTATAATACTAAAACTGCCCCTTAATAAAAAATTAATATTTTTTTGACTAATATTTCTATAACTTTCTTAATTTATATATATAGTAAAGTATATTAAAATTTAATTATTATTAATAATATTTATAAATTCTATTGAGAAGATATAGATTACTATATAATATATTATTTAATATATATTTAAAAACTAAGGGTCTTATTATATAGAAAAGATAAGTTATTTTCTCATTATAATTTAATACAAATTTAAAAATATATAGTTTATAAACTTTATTAATATAATTTAAACTAATTTAGTTTATTATAGGTACTAATTAATTATTAAATAACCCTTTTTATTTATTTTTAAAATTTGGGTATATTTTAATATATATTAATTTAAATTTAATTCAATATTATTTTTATACTTATAATATTAAATATAAAAGTATTAATTAAAGCTTTTAATTTTTACTATTTTAATTAATTAAGTAATTTATTATAAAAACTTAAATATGAATATAGGCTTTTTTCTAGGTTCATTTAATTTATTTATAATTTACTATATAATCTTATGAAAAGTATTATAAAAGTTATAAATTAATATAAAACTATCCTTTTATATATTTATAATATAAATTTATATATATAAAGCTACTTAATAATATTTTAAATAAATTATTAAAAGCTTATTCTAAAATAATAAATTATATTTTAATAAAAATTGCCTAATAGTTAAAATAATATATATTTAATAATATTATTAATTAAAAAATAATATTAAATATTTTATATAATCTTATTAAAAATTAAATATTAAAAACATTTATATAATTATTTTAAAAGTTATAGGCAGTATATATATATTAAAAATTAAAAAATATTTTTAATAATTTTTCAATAATTAATAAATTTAAAATTATATTATAATTAAAATATAATAAATAATAAATATAATTAATAATAAAAATTATTTATTTTAAAAGTAAACTATCTTCTATAAAAAGTAGAATAAAAGTAAGCTTATAATTTATACGAGATGGTATACAGAGTGGTATGATGAGAAGGAAACATAAAAGGAAGAAGGATTCTGGTCATGCATCTAGTCTTTCTCTACTCGCGCTCAATTACCAAGCAGTTACTAAGATACTTACTTTGGGGGTCAGTAAGACTTCTTACTACTAGTGGTATACTTCAGTATAGCTCTAGTAGGCGTTGCCTCTGACCTAGTCGTTATTGTTCTCGTTTACCTGAAGTACCCCTACTTGTGTGTGTTCCTGCAAGATCTGTTATACTCGAGAAAGGTCGTTCGAGAAAGAGCCCTTCGCCAGTTAGGCCGTTGTCTCAGAGAGGAGACCCGGGTCAGTTCGATCGTCACGCACGCGTGAACGACATAGAGTCAGGAAGACTCCTTGATCCTTCCCTAACCACCATTGCTAAGTACCTTTCCCTGGGCATTTTCAAGAAATAGGTTCCAGCAACTGGACTTTGCTTCCTTGATTTCTTGAAAATATATATTTCTAGCCTCTATTATAGGCTTTATGATTTTCTGGGGTAGGAGACCTTTTCCAGAGTTTTCTAGCTTGGCCTAGTATCTTCCTAAGCTTTAGTAGCTTTTCTGACCACCATGCCTTTGACCAATGAGAAGCCTTCTTCCTAGGGATGCTATAATCAGCTGCTATTTGGATTATTTTTTGCAGCTTATAAGCTTCATTCTCTAGCCCTATTTCTAGGTCTTGGCTAGTCTGCTGGCCTAGACCATTTTGGGTATAGAGTCCCCACTTATAGTCAGGTGATTGGTCAAGCTCTAAGAGCTTTTTGCTGAATTTGGACCAATCAGCTTTCTCTAGGTTATATGGCATAGCATATAGGGGGTTTCCTACTAGGTCTGTATTATATTCCTGAAGAGAATATAATAAGACTTCATGGCCAGCCCCTGAGGCTATATTAGGGTCAATTTCCCACTGGGTTTGCCTCTGATTTAGTCTTTTAGTAATAAAGACTAGATCTATGATTGATTTATTGATCATACCTTCTCTATAGAAGGTTGGCAGGTCAGGTTCATTTAGAAGCTCAAATTCATACTTTTCTAGCCATGAGACTAAGGCTTGAGCTCTTTTTCTTTATTATCCTATTATACTCTGCTAAACCTTCTTATAGGCTTATAGGAGTTATAGTCTAGTTCTTAAGTCTTTGGACTAACCCCTATATACTTATAGCTATTAAATAATAAAATCTGTTTTATATAACTATTATATAACTAATCTAAAAAAAAAACTCTCGCGCTCCCAACACGCCCCCCCAATTTGGGGGTATTCGAACTCGATTTTGACACCAATTTGTTCTACTCATCAAACTTAATAACATACTCGATTTTTATTTCAAATTACCCCTTTGTTGTCGGTTGGGAAGACCCCAAAACCCCCTGTGAGCCGGCAAAGAAAATTTTTGTTTTCCCTCCCGCTACGGGAGCCCAGTCAAACCACCCGCGCAAGGGGTGGAAGCCGCGCCATAGACCTTCCA
>NW_013563354.1:0-37621 GCF_000968595.1 Rasamsonia emersonii CBS 393.64
ACATATATAGGACAGGAAGATGCTTTAACTATTGAAGAAGGGATAGATCGTGTACGAAGAGCTAATGAAGAGGAGAGTAGGGTGGTTGAGGTTACTGAGGAAAGACCACAAAAACGTGCTGCACGTCAGTGCAGTATATGTGGAACAGTTGGGCATACTGCCCGTACATGCTCCCAGCGTACAAGAAATAGTTCTTAATGTAATTAGATGATTTCTCTATATAGTTGTGGTGAAATTTGACTGTGAAGCTGTATGATGGTGGGGAAGTGTCCGACTAGGCCATTTGTCCGACTAGGTTATAGATCACGTTAACATCTTTAGTTATTACATAATGATTATTACATAATATAAGACATCCTCCTTCCTCTTTTGGTAACACGCGGCTGCCTGCAGCGCTGCCTGCAGACGCGTCGATAAAATATCCTCCAGGAAGCCTTTGTAACCTTCTTAACTCCTCGTTGCAGTCATCATGGGCACTCGCAACCTCATCTGCGTCTTCTACCGCGGCCGCTTCGTCATCGCCCAGTATTCCCAGTGAGACGGCTACCCCGAGGGCCCAGGGCATGATCATTCTCACCTTCCTCCTCAACGCGGCCAACATCGAGCGTCTCAAGAACGGCCTCCAGTACATCGTCACCCTCGACGAGGAGGACCTGGAGCCGTACCGTCAGCACGCCCTGTCCGCCCTTTCCGGCTCTGCTCACGCCAACTGCAAATGCGGCAAGCCTGACCACGACGCTGAGGCCTTCCCCCCGTCTCTCTCGCGTGATACGGGCGTCAATATCCTCGAGCTCGTCGCCCAGGGCCACTCCCGAGAAGCGCGTGCCCATCGTCCTGATCCTGGAGTTTGCCAACGACGGGCTGTTCTGCGAGTGGGCCTACGTCGTCGATCTCGACAAGGGCATGTTCGAGGTGTTTGTGGGCGCGGAAAAGAAGGACAAGGCTCTCAGCGACCGATTCGCCAGCGTGGGAGACGAGGACGAGACCGTCCCGGTTTTTGTCAGGAGCTTCCCTTTCACTGAGTTGCCGGCCACGCAGGACGACTTTATCCGGGCTTTGAAGGAGAGAAGTTGGTTAAGTAGGAGGAATAGACTGGCAGAGTAAGTAGATGTCGATTTGTCTCGAATATCTCCAACTGACAGTGACGAACCAGTGCACTACGTCGACACTTATCATGTGAGTTACCATCGCTGTTTGCCGTCTTAAGCGATCGAGTTAATTCAATCACAGTCAGCGGCTCTCTGATTCGTTCGAGACAATAAGCTTCGCGGTGGACCATGGGACGAATGGATATTCCCGAACGTTTAGTCACGAAGGTCATGTTCATCTGATTTTAAGCTTGAAAATGGGCTGAATTTGATCTCTTCTGTACTATGCAGTAATAAGCAGCCTACGGAAAGAAATCACGAACTAATCTGTTGGTTTACTCTAATATTCCAGGAGATTAAATATGGGACAAGAGGTTAATCGGCAATAGATTGATTAGCCAATGATATCATGTCTCCCGCTGCACGGATCGGAATCCGATACTCCGTTGGCAGGTAAGACATCTATCCAGAATTGTTACGCCGATGATATAATATGCAGGTCTATCTATCTACTCTGCAGTACTCCGCATCTGTATCCCCTCCAGCCATACACCTCCTAGTCTATTCTTAACTCCCCACGCACCAAGCACAGAATCCTTCTTCTCTTAGTTTCCTGGCGTATCTATATATCTAAAATGACCCTCCCAACGACCTTCAAGCAGGCCGTCTTCAAAGCTGTCGGCGCTCCCCTGACGATTGAAGAAGTCCCCTTGACCCCGCCCGCCAAGGGCGAGCTCCTGGTCAAGGTCGAGGCGTGTGGTATCTGCTATTCGGACACGGTTGCGAAGTATGGGAGTATGGGGGGTGGATTGTAGGTAACCCTAATTCTTGACAAGTATATATTATTGCATGCATGGGATAAAAGGGTTTATTCGCTAATGCTGATTCAGCCCCATCGTCCCCGGCCATGAGATCATCGGCCGTGTCGCTGCGGTCGGTGACGGCGTGTCAGAGTGGAAGATCGGTGATCGAGTCGGTGGAGGCTGGCATGGCGGTCACGACGGTGAGCAGCAGAAACTGCGCCTGTGCATATCTAGGAAAAGTTGCTGACTGACTGACTGTATGCAGGCACCTGCAAGGCCTGCAAGAACGGCCTGTTCCAGATGTGTGACAATGCTGTGGTTAATGGGGTTACGAAGGGTGGGGGGTGTATGTATATCCACCACTCCTAGATTTATTTTCCTAGCTAAGATGATACTGCAGACGCAGAATACTGCAAGCTCCGCGCCGAAGCCGCCGTCCGGGTCCCCGCGCACGTCGACGCCGCTACCTACGCGCCCATGCTCTGCGCCGGTGTGACGGTCTTCAACTCCATGCGCAAGATGAACATCCCGCCCGGCGCGACGGTCGGCATCCAGGGACTCGGCGGCCTTGGCCACCTGGCCATCCAGTACGCGAACCGCTTCGGCTACCGCGTCGTGGCCATCTCGCGGGACGGGCAGAAGGAGCAGTTTGCGCGACAGCTCGGCGCGCACGAGTATATTGATGCCAGCAAGGGCGATCCCGGCGAGGCGCTGCAGCGGCTCGGAGGCGCGTCTATGATTGTGGCCACGGCGCCGGATGCGCAGGTTATGAACCCGCTGCTGAAGGGGTTGGGGATGCTGGGGAAACTGCTCATCTTGTCGGGTAAGTCATCTAGGACTCCTAGGTACTTGGTCGCTGCAGCGGTTGGGTTCTGATATGTTGTAATACAGTCCCTGGCGACGTACCAGTCAACACCAATATCATGGTAAGACAGACATCACATCACATTACATTACATATTAGAGTACAAATCACATCCAACTAACTGTCTGCACAGATCCGCTACGGCCTCTCAGTCCACTGCTGGCCCGGCGGCCATGCCACCGACGCAGAAGAAGCAATCGAATTCACCGAGCGCACCAACATCAACTGCATGGTCGAGAAGTTTCCGCTGGAAAGGGCCAATGATGCGTTTGGTATGTACACACATACAGTATAGTATAACTAGATCTGCCTTGATAATACTAACTGCCTGTCTGTCTTTCTGCAGAGGCCATGGCCAACGGGACGGTGCGGTTTAGGGCGGTGATTACGATGGAGTAGACAGTGCCTTTTCTGGTGGTTGACTGAGTGATATCTACTATGAGATGAGGGCTGTATAGTTGACAGGATTCAGCGAAAGTAATCCAAAAGGAGGCTTGAGTAAATGGAAATGTGCTAAAAATGAATCGAAGTATAGGACGCTGTTTTTGGTTAATTACCTTTTTCCCTTCTTAGAGTAGCAGAATATAGCTCTTACCCTTTCTCTTCCCTTCACCATATTATTTCATTCACCTAGCGGAATACCATGATCGAAATAGCCAGCATAAGCAAGCCTCATCACAAAATGACTGAGGTGAGATACGCGAGGATAGAGTCGAGTAAGTATAATTAATTAATTAATTGCCTGCCTTCCTTTTTTTAATCATTGCATAATGACATCGTCAGAAGAAAAACAAATTATTTATTCATTTACTAACTGATAACAAATAGTCGACTGTTGTTGCCTTTTGGGCAATTACTGACAAACCTTCTCCTTCTTCTTCCAAGAATTTATTTTATTTATGCAAAAAGCTAAATAAAAGGTTGCGTTGGTTGGTTATTAGTCTAGAAGTAGAAAGAAATTTATTTGCTTTGACTCGAACATTCCTAATAATTGTCAATTTAAACTAACTATGTATGTATATACATACATGATTCTCCTGCTCTGTTGGTGGGTATCTGGGGCTGCCTTTATTAAAGCAACGCGATAGAATCTTCTAATGAGGAGAGTACGAAAATAGGAAGAGAAAGAGAGAGATAGAGAGAGAGAAATGAGAAATAGGATGATATGCTTTTCAATATGTCGTATATGCGCGGGCATTGGGATGATTGTAGGCTAAATATAATTGTCTGGGACTCCCGGGCAGTTCTTTTTTTTTTTTAACTGAGCGGCGACATCGCTTGATATGTTTTTCAAAATAGAAGAAATATTCATTCCGACCTCAGATGGATGAATCAGGTGAGAAACCCATCAAATCCAGAGATCGATCATCTAACAGTGATCCAGTCTGATAGATATCCTTTGTATTCAAGCCCATCTGCGCAATTTTCAACTTTCGATCCTGTTGCGATTTCATTTCCTAGATTCCGGCGTGAGCATTGGACGTGAAGATTGATAAGGCTACCTACCTCTTCCACTGTGTGAGCGATGATATATCGAGTTACAAGGACGGAACTCCGTTGCCCTAAGCGCAGCGCGCGGGCAATCGCTTGGTTTTCAACGCTGGGATTCCACTGTGGTTCGACAATGAAGATTCGATTTGCACATGTGAGATTCAACCTGCGGACGTTAAAGGATCAACGCTGCCGTGAAAATGAAGAAGTAGAGAATAAAGTGTACGCACCCGTATGCGCCCGTTCCGGTTGTCATGATCAGAACATGTAGGTCGGTCGATTTGGCAAAATCATCGAGAATCTGCTGCCGGCGCGAGAGGGGACAGGCGCCGTCGATTCGGCAATTAGATATGGATTTGTCATTTAGACACCTTTCAATCAGGTCCAAAGTCCTAGTCCAGCAGGAAAATATTATGTTGTAATAGAGTCAGTTTGCAGCGGAGTCACTGAAACTTCAGCTGGTGCTTGCCTCTTTGTTGTCAACAAATCTTTTTGGACGTCTGAAACAAGGTTTGCCATCTTTGTAGAAAATCCTTGAGCGTTAAAGTCGTCGTATTGCCGTCTCGTCGCCGCAACTTTCACTCGGTTCTCATGCGACCGTTCGCCTTGTTCATTCTCTTCCAAACAAGCAGAGCAAAGAGCAAATATATTACCGCCGATGACGCTTTCTTCTGAAATTCCCTGGTCCTGGCTCATTGTTCTACCACATAAGGAGCATTCAATCTTGTTAGATCCCTTGAATGGATCGCTTGCATATTCGTCAAGCGCCCTCCTGGTGAGCCATGGATTACGCTTCTGAAATGTGCCGTGGTTGCAAAATATTCTCAGTTGGAGTAGTGCCTGGAATATCCCAAACTTGCTCTGTCCGCGCCCTTTCTCTCTGTCTTCGCGGATAGTCCTGTTCATGACCTTTCTCATCTCATTGTATTGGCGTCTTTCCTCCTCTGAGAAATCTAATTCCCGCGTTATATCCCGTCGCCTAGGAAGGTGCAACAAGTCCTTCGTCCGACGGAGGCACGTCAAATCAAGAAGCAACCTGAGACAATGCGAAGCACGTTGTCTGTCACCCTCGTCAAAAGGACTTGTGATGTATCTTCGAAATGTAGCCATGCTGTCAAATGGAGGTATCTTAAGAAAGGTAAATAGAGCCCCAATATCGTTAATTCTGTTTTGAATGGGGGTACCGCTCAGACACCAACGGGAATTGGCGCTCAACTGAGAGACTGCGCGCCAGAAGATAGAGCTTTGTCTTCTCACAATGTGGGCTGCGTATTTCAGCTACAATGTGCTCCACTGGAAAACCAGAAGGCCGACTCTTACCCTCATAGAGTACTACCCGGAACCACGCAATTTGGTGAAGTAAGCTGGAGCTCGCTTCAAATTCCGTCGCCAAGGTATGGTAAGTAGTAATAACTACGTCTGAATTTCGGATGATAACCTTCTCCCTCTTGCGATTCTTTCCATGATACTTTAGCGTAGTCAATGACCCATCGAGATGTCTGCGAGTAAGTTAGCATCCTCCGATCGTTTCAGGAAGAATGATTTTACCTATCAATCTCTTTGCACCAGTGGTTGATTAATACTGTTCTCCAAGTCAGCTAACTTCCTCTATAAAACGCCATTTCCTTGGGATACTTGGGAGCTGAGGATACTACAACCAAAGTTGCACGAGAAGGCTGTTTCTCTTCGTCGATCATGGTCAATGGAAAGGACGCGGGGTCAGCGACCCATTTGTGAGCATCTTCGATGGTCTTTGTGATCAGCGCCAGAATCGATAACGATTTGCCCATTCCCATCTCATCCGCAAGTATACCTCCCCCGGTCTCTGGTGGGCGATGTGCTGTTTTTCTCTCCGTGATTGCATGGCAATACCTGCGTTGATGAGTATGATTTCAGGTTCAGATCAAGATGAGCCGGGTGTCTCACCAGGTTTGACCATCAGACTCGCCAGGACGCCAGAGAGAGAATTCAAATGGCACTGGACCAACTTCCCTTTGAATCATAAAGTCCAATGCTTCTTGTTGGTGCCTTTTATTGCATGGATAGTCATATCAAGAATTATTAGTAAGAATCCCTAGCCGGAATGCATGACTCCAATGACAGCGCAAAAATTAAGAGACATCGTGCAGAGATGGCAGACTTACGGTAATAGCGATTCGGAGTCTGCCATCACCCTGAATACATTTCAAATGCGAGCCCCTTGTCAAGGAAGAAAAAACATCGGAAATGACTTGATCAAAGCTCTTGGAGTTTCCAAGGTCTTGGTTGCTGCCAGTCTGCTGCCGATCATGAAACGTACTTTGGTCCTCTACTTCGGGGAAACTAACAACGTGGGGATTTTCACGATGATCATATACGGGGTCAGGACGGAGCTGATCAGGGCGTTGCAACCAGATCTTTTTCGTAGAGAGAAGATTCCCCACGTGCTCACCAGCTTCCCGTGTTCCATAGACATTAATATGTGCATGTGCCTTCGCTTCAGTCCCTTTCGTTGCTCTTGAAATTGTTTCGCGCAGCGAGGAGAGATGTGCCAGTGCGTCAAGTTCAACCCGCCATTCGTCAAGGACTGAGGCCAATACGGTAGATAGGTTGGAGGCGGACCGAGAACAACGCAACTTGGCTACTGTCAAGGAATGGATATCTGGTATTTCTACCGAACAAGACCACGAATCGTTCTGCAGGACAAGACTCGAGTACCCAGGCACCGGAGAATGGATACTAAAGGAACCAAAGGTCCAACAATGGAGACAAGCGAGCACATTGTCATCATCAATTCTATGGATTAGAGGTATTATGGGCGCCGGTGGCTCGCGTTTTTTCAAAGAATCGTCAACAACTCGGATTTTCAAAGATCCTGATACTTCCTGGGAATAGGAAAAACAATCCTGGCATCTCGCATAGTAGATGACTGTTTACGTGACGCGAGCTCAACAACCACGTACTTCTACTGTAATAGTGATTGTAAGTTTAAGTGGGGGGGGGGGGGGGGGGGGAAAGTCGTTGAATGGCATTAAATACTCACGACGTTCTATTTTAGGCACATCTTGAACAGCGGATACGTACATGAATCCATCGCCCAGAGCAAGTTAACGTCTCTTTGCCTTGAGTATCTCTCGCTTCGATGCTTTACAGATGTCGATGAAGTGGAACTAGAAGGTTTTGCTCTCAGTGGTCACTTTGCCTTTCAGGATTATGCAATTGCGGAATGGTCTCATCACTTCTTAAACGTGATTGAGTTCGGAAACAGCTTCAATTCGTCAGAACCAGAGATTCGACCGCCACTGAAGGAGCTCGAAATTGCGCTCGAAGTTTTCAGTAAAGTTTATCAAAGTGATATTTTGAGTCATCAGGCCAGCGGTCTATCAGAAGAAAAGTGCCAGGAATTTCGTTGTTATCCCTTTTACGAGAGTCTCCTTGATCTGTGGAGACATATCAACCACCATCGTATGAAAGGACCAGAGTCAAGGAATACCATTAGTCGCACAACGCTCAGCAACTCTTTTTTCCGAACTCGACAAATGATAGAACGATTGAGCTCTGGCACATTGTTGACCCCGGAGAGGGAAGAGCGTTTGACTGAGTTTTACGGGTCCAAGAGGTTCAAATGTCACAAGCTTCAATGTCCTTTTTTTCATGAGGGATTCTCAGACGCAAAAGGACGTGATGAACACATTGCCCGCCATGAAAGGCCTTATAACTGCACAGTTACGGGTTGCTCCTTTGCTGAGTTTGGCTTTATTCTCGCGAAAGATCTCGAGAAGCATAAGAAAAAGTACCACCCCGAACTCTTCACCGACTACGAGGTTACGTTTGCCAAAGAAAACACAGGATTGAAATCGAAGGCAAAGTGGCAATGTATGCTGTGTGACAAGTCTTTTGTTCGTGGGGGCATACTACGTGATCATATGCGGGCCCATAACGGGGAACGACCACATTGTTGTCCACACTGCGGAAAGACGTTTACTCGGAGTTATGACTGCACGCGGCATGTGAGACTGCATTATAGGAATGAGATTAATGTGGCCTTGTCAATCATGTCTGAAGAACCTTCCTTTGTAGCCCTAAGCTATTCACGCAATGTCCATCAATGCTATCGTACCGTACACTAGTTCAATTCCCTCGAATAAATACAGTCCTCAAAATCTATATCGAAGAGTAGCATCTGATTGGGAAAGTCTGATGAATAGTCAGCAGATTTCAGAGGCCAAAACGCACATGGGGCAATCCAACCCAATTGTAGAACACAACTTGCACAGTGATATGCACAGGATGGCAAATTACATGCATGTGAGACTTGTCAGAATGGGCAGCCATACTTCAAACACCTTCTTCTAGACTAAATTTGCAGTGCATGTTTGAACAGGGATAGTGAAGCCCATCACCAGGGCTAGCCACGTGGCATCATCCTTGCTCGAGTTGGTCCCTCGTCCTACACTACAAGGCAGATTTGGGACAAGCTGACGTGGCTCGAACAAGTACTGGAAAATTTTAATTCGACAGCTATTCAATGTCAGCCTTGCATATTCAAGAGTTAGTCCCTCATTGGACACTAATGGCAGTGAAGTGCGCACAGCCCCGGGGAACCCTTGAGCCGCCCCGTATTTTCGATCCTTGTTGTTGTCTAATGGGGAACACTACATGTCTTGTGTAGAGAGTCAAATATGAGTCCGCTAGAAATCTTCATCTAGAGATTATTTTCCTCATCTTGTAATGTGCATCCCTTATATATTATCAGAGGCTAGTAACTATATATCTATATTATTAAAGTTTTCTTTGACAAGAAGAGGCAATCTCTGCCATTACCGCTACTTGTATCTGTTTCTTCCTCTTTCTCCTCTCCTTCTACACTAAAATTGCAGTGCAGGGGGAGTGAGGCTCTTTACTTAGATCTATTGGCTGCTGCATTCTCAGCTGAGTCTCTAGCATGGGACTTCTCCTGGTCCAAACTAAAATTGCGGCGCGGTTCAATGCTTTCTGATTTAGAGGAGTTTTTTCTAACATCTTAAGCCTCGTCGTTACTAATCTTCCAATAAGCCTCCGGCCTTCTATATAACACAACTATGTACAGTACATATAGTATTGAGTAGGTGCCGCATAAATAGTAAAGCAGGAGCACTCTGCTTAGATGGTGTATTATCAGATTTCTCTGAGTACAGTACGGCCATTTGCTACCTATCCCAGGAATCCTGCTATGTTCTTGTCATCAGCAGGACAGCAAAAAATCCACCTTGCTATTCACTAGCCTCCCAATTTGCACTAAAATTGCAGTGTACGATAGCGTACCGATGCACGGGGACCTTACAAGTTATATACAACAGTTTTGCTGTTGCTTCTACTTTGGAGCTTAACCCAGATAAGCTATCACGCTAAGGATCGAGAAACCATTGGAACCCTACTATAAAAAAGCGGTACCCAATAGCTGCCTAACCATGGCGTCCTGCATATTGCTTATAGGTACTTCCCCCCTCATTCCTTGGCAAGCTTGTAGCCTGGACCTGATGCTTTCTTTGTATGCATATACTACGTGCATATACGGAGTACTACATAAATATAGCTTATCTGCATCTTAGCAAATTATGTCATGTGGATGGATAAGTAAATTATTACTTCCTTTTCATGATGATGATTCAGCTTGTTTTGTATGCTGATTGAGAATCAGAGGACTAGTTTCTTTCTTTTTATTTTCTTTTTATTTTCTTTTTCTTCCTCTCTTATCTCTGTCTTCTTTCACATGCTGACCTTTAACCCGAACTGCTTTCAATACGCGAAATCGCACACAGGTCAAGGATTCTATCTCTATCTCAATTAGCTATCATCGCAAATAATATATATGTCCACAATGTATATATGCAAAATGAAATTTTCCCATTGATCATCAGACCGATCACACTCTCTTCGCCTTCTGTCTTTCCGATCATCATCAGCTGGACCCGAGGAAAAATCAGAGTGAACCGCTCAATAATAATCCCTTGGACAGTACATACATACAGTACATACACATTCTCTGGTCTCCTCGTCTCTCCTCCTGTCGGCCAGCTAGCTTCATTTTATCGTTCGACAGCAACAAATGGCCCGGGAGAAATTTACATCTTGTCGTTCATGAAGAACTGCACTGGATAGACAGACACGGTGGAATTAATTCCTGGTGGGTGGGATTGGATCTAAACTGAGTGCAATCTGCATGAAGCATGCAATGGGAGTGGTAATTATTTGATTAGGGGAGAGGTGAAGAGTTTAGGGCTAATAGTTATGTGGAAAAAAAATAAAGAAAGGAAAGGAGGAGGTAAGGTAAGGTTCTTTGACTTTTGTTCCTTAGAGAGAGTTGTCTTGTATGATTCAAGGTGTGGAAAACTTCCCGAGTAGACAAATATATAAATGTCGTGCTGATCTTTCTATTTACATACCCTCGTCTGTTTCAGGACTTTCTAACCCCCGTTTTTTTGCTTGCGATGTCCAAGAATTTTTAACCGATGTATAACTTTTTGTCAACTGGTACGGCACTAAACCAAATCAGGAAATCAAAGGAGCAAATAATTCTGATTCTCTAATTAAATATAGGGTGCAAAAAGCAACTATATATTGGCTGATAGAAAGTCAGATTCAGGGGTAAAATAGGGGGTAGTTCTAGGAACAAATCCTTGCACAGAACCTGATGTCGGCAGCAGATAGGCTTTGTGATCAATCCGCCATGGGTCGACCCTTTTCTTTTCCTTTGTCTTCTGTGCTGATATTATTCCCGACATTATCATCTTGTCCTTTATGGCCAAAGTCCTTTTATTGTCTATTTGTCGAGGCAAACCAAGCTTCTCGGTGGCGGCAGTCCACGTTTCCTGCAGTTTCGTCTGCAGCAGCTTCGCCGTCTCTAACGTAGGCCCGGGCGGCACTGTATCGGGCACCCGGGGTCGCTCTTTCATCTTGCCCAAGGCTGGCACGAAGAGAAAGGCATTCTCCTCGTCATGGACCCATGATTGGAGGCGCCATGTTAATTTGTGCAGGTATTCCATGAGAATCATTATGCCATGTTCCAACAATCTTCCGCTGAGAAACTTCCTTTCGCTGGCCAACAATCCCTCAGTGGGTGATAATCGGACGGATCGCATACACATTGCAATCACCACGATTTCGTCATCGCGATGCTCTGTTGACAGGAGAAACTTCTCCAAAAATCCCTCGGGCAATTTGGGATGAGCAAGCTGCTTACTCACCTGCTCGGCCAGGTCCCACTCGCGAGTGATCAGCTCCCACTGTCGGGCCATCGTCATTTCCCATGTATGTATCAACACGACTGCACGGAGCATAGCACCCTTGGCTCGCTGCTCCCTGCCCGGCTTGGCAGGCAGGATCCGAGTTCGGATGAATTGAACCAGCTTGATCCCCGCGACATACTGCCGGAGACGTCTCCGTGCCAAAGTCGCGATATAGAACTTCATCTGCGAAAGTCTGAAAGCGTTTAACTCCTGGTGTGATGGCTAGTGCATCCGTCAGTTGGTTCTCTATAAGCTTGCTTCCACACAGGCAGAGTGAGGAGACCGCTTACCTTAATCGAGTGCTGAAACACTTGACACCATAGGTCCCAAACGTTCCGTGACTCCTCCGCGACGTAAGCGGTATGATGCAAAAAAAAGTTCCCGAGCGTAAGTATGAAAGTGAAAGTCCTCCCGTGATTTCTGCCACAATCGCTCCGCGGCTCTGTTCAGCGTACTGTAGATATCATGGTCGAATGGTTTCTGGGAGCGTAGCCATCCCAAAGCCAGCTGCTTGACAGTACTAGAGTCCAGGATCTTGGATGGTACTTCCTGTGCTGTTACTTTTGGGACCGCACGAAATATTTGTGTGTTGGATACGCCATAGTTCAGATATGTCACGATGATTCGGCCCATCTGGCGGTCTGCTTGTTCGACAGTGAACTGATACTCAGGCACTTTTCCTCCAATATGACCAACCAAAAATTGCCGGATGCTGTGATGTGCAAAACGGACCGTGAGTTCTTCCTCATCGACTACAATCAAGCTGCCACAGCAGGCCAGGGTCGCGTATACATTGTTGATGAGTCGGGCCGGGTTCCAAACCGCGTCGCCCGGCACGACGCTCAATGCTTCCCGAAGCTGCTCGACCGTCAATGGACGAAAGGCTGCCACCAGTAGCTCCAGGATCCGTCGCTGGTAGCGGGAATCCGGACCACCTGCTTTTTGCAGAATACGCCGGAA
The DNA here is from genome assembly GCF_000968595.1 of Rasamsonia emersonii CBS 393.64. Lineage (NCBI taxonomy): Eukaryota > Fungi > Ascomycota > Eurotiomycetes > Eurotiales > Trichocomaceae > Rasamsonia > Rasamsonia emersonii. Next base: position 12,455 of record NW_013563354.1, read on the forward strand.
AGTTTCAGACAAGTCCAAGGGGAGATCATTTAAGGCGTCACGGATAGCCTCGTCTGTTCTCTCTGCGCAAATGCTGTCTATCTGAAGGACAACCCAGAGAAACCTAAACGTATTAGACAATATTGGGTTAACAAGTGGGAGTAGTCAGGTCACTCACATGCCTTGGGCGCCGGCAAGAAGAGCGTCACGGATCTCGAGGATGATGGCCGGATTTCCAATGGACAGCTTTCCCGATTCAATGCGAGCCTCCAGTTCCGTATTGATGAACCGTTCAATATCAGGATTACTCTCCGGCATTGACAGGATCCATCTCGCCTTAAGATCATCTGGATTGATCTGAGATGCTTGGTCAATTTCCGGTCGGAATGAGAGGCAGATGCGCAGGAGGAATTTGCTTTGTAGTCGTTGCAGTTGGTGGACCACGTTGTGTCGTTCATGACTCTCACATCCATCTAGACCGTCAACAATCAAATAATACGCTTTGTCCGTAGGGAGGACAGTTTCCAGCAACTCCAAGTATTGATTCGGATCCGCGACGGAGAAACGCCCATGCACAACGGCCTCCAGCTCATCGAGGTTGGTTGACTGACGGAGAAGCTGTCGCGCCAAACAGCCCAGGATAGTCCTGGCCTTTAAGGACTCGGTGATGTCGGGACGACAGAAGAAATAGGCCACCACACCCGTGGAAACAGACAAGTTCAGATCGTCGACCATGTTGGCAAGAAGCGTGGTCTTTCCCGAACCCAGTTTCCCCGAACAGGAACAACGAACAAGACGACGCGTGTGCCTTCCATTCCTGATACTCAGCACGCTCCGAAAACCAGGTTGCCGTCCCGGCCTTGCGGGCCTGTTTCCAGGGAGTCTCGTAGTCGTAGGTCGAGCACGCATCCAGCCAGCGGAGTAGGGCTTCCAGCTTCTGGCGATAGGTCGTCGAAGCTGCATTTCTGGTCATGAGAGCTCGGAAAGAGGAGCTTCTTTTGGCCTCCTCTTCGATCTTCTGGCTGGTTAACAGACTGACCTGCTCCTTGATCGAACTTGCCCACCTCTCGAGCTGAGACTGGAACGAAGCCAGGTCTGAATCACTGAGCGTGGAGGAGGTAATCTGTGCCAGGATGGACTTGCGGGTAAAGCCCACCATCCGATGGCACAGACGGACGACAACGATGAAGTATTCGCACAGATCTGCCTGCAACTGCTTGGAGCGGGCATACAGCAGCGCCATGGCCTGATAGCGTGGAGCAGACCGTCCGACAGCCATGAACAGCTGCGACAACCTTTCCAGAACGGACACCGACTGAGAAACTGCCTGTGGAGATGAAATCAGCCACGAGATATGATCGCAAAGCGGACTGACCTACCAGCAACGTCATCCGCACCAAGGACCAGACGCCGCACGCGATCAAGTTCTGGGAGCCTCCGACGACGATGTCGCCCAGAGCAGCAAACTGCTGGACGGCCTGCAGCAAGTTGGTCAGCCGGGGGCCAAAGCAGCGGCTGGTCTTGCGACTCGCACGGCGGTCGACCTCTGCAGTCAGTCGCATGACATCGTTAACGTTTGGGGGCGAATCTCGCGTTTGAGATCGATACGTCCGGAAGGCTGCTTTCTCCTCGTCGGTCAGGCTGGCTTCAAATTCGGAGACGGCTTGGGCCAGACGGATTTCGGGCTTCAGTCTCGAGGCCCTCGCCAAAGCCAACGCCATTGCTGTTGAAACTGCATTACGGCGTTGCAATGCCCCGTAAAGAGTGTGATGGATTTCCTGGCGGAGGTCGCCATGGGGGACAGCGAGTATTTGAGAAGCGGTCGAACGAGGCTGAGCAGCGAGTGACACGGTGCATCCGCCAATAGCAGAGGACCAGCAAATCAACTACCATCCAGGCTTATTACAAGGCTCGATAGGAGCCAACTTACTTGTCCTTCAACAGAAAGACCTGCAAGAAGGGCATAAATGCAAGACCAGATACTACATCTGGATTTGTTAATCAGATACGGATGGACCAACTTCCCGCATGCTCTGAAGAGAAATCCATTCATTCGTCTGATGTCATAAGCTGCGTCTCTCACTTCATAACTACATAAAACTCGATTTTGATTACAGCATATATCGGAAGCCCTTCTGCAGCCGCCGTGCTGCTGCAATGTCGATTCCCTCCACCTCCGCCGTCTGCCGCAGACGCCGCATCTCCTTCTCTGTCAGGGTGATGTCCTCGTTCTCGAGCCGGGCCAGGCGCTTGTTGGCGAGACTCAGATCGACGTACATGATCAGGCCCGTGATCAGGGCGATGATCTGCAGCGCCGTGCACACGCCCAGGGCCGGCCGGTAGTAGGGCTGGTCCTGGGAGCGGTAGGTGTAGGGCGTCCAGATACTGGCCGAGTTGCCCACCGAATTGATGAAGGCATAGGCCGCCGCCCGCTTTGCCGGGGGCCGTGGAATCGACGAGGCGATCCAGCCGTACAGGGTGCCGTTCATGGCGAAGACAAAGTTCATGAGGAAGAGCGAGAAGTACCGCGGACCGAAGGTCGAGGTGGTCATGAAGACGATGAAGCCAATGATGGTGATGGGAATCGGGTACATCCAGAACCAGAACCGGTTCTGGAAGTGGTCCGAGAGATAGTTATGGGCCATGCTGTAGAACACCATGAAGACGTACGGCGGGGCCACCAGCAGCAGCGAGATGACGTGGTTGTAGCCCAGCGTCGCGGTCAGCGTCGGGAAGAAGTTCTGGAAACCGGCGGCTCCGGTGATGGCCATGTAGGCGATGGCCAGCACGTACGTGCGCTTGTCGGAGAAGGCCAGCTTCATGCCCCGCAGCTGGCTCATCCCTCCCGCTTCGTCAATGTCGGCTTCGGCCGCCTCGATGGCCAGGCGGCGCTTGGCGACGGCCCTCATCTCGGGCGACAGCAAGCGCCAGGTTTCCGGGAAGTCGGGAAGGATCACCATGATGACGAGGCCAACGAAGCAGGTGATGGTGCCCTCGATGATATACAACCACTGCCAGGCAGCGATTCCCCTTTTGCCGGAAAGGCCGGAAAGGATACCAGCGGCGATGAGGTTGCCAAAGGCTCCGCTGAGCAGGGAGCCGGCGTAGAAGATACTCATGCGGAGAGCCAGCTCCTTCTTAGTGTACCACTTGGAGAGGTAGAAGAGCACCCCGGCGAAGAAGGGGGCTTCGACGAGACCCAGGATAAAACGGCAGGCGACAATTCCGCCGTAGCCCTTGACCTGGCTGGTCAGCGCGGAGACCAGACCCCAGGCGGTCACGAAGAAGCCCAGATACAGAGACGGCTTGCCCATGTAGTTGAGCAGCAGGTTGGACGGAACCTGCATGAGGATGTAGGCGACGAAGAGGACCGACAGGCCGGTCTGGTACTCGGTATCGTTCAGGTGCAGATCCTTCGTGAGACCCTGCAGTTTGGCGGCGGCGTAGTTGTTCCTGAGAAATGCATTAGTCTGGCTGCTGCTGCTGCCACCTGTGCGTCAGTGATACCCACCGGTCGATGTAGTTCATCAGGTAGACCAGGATGACCAGCGGCATGATCAGGAAGTCGATGCGACGACGCAGCTTGCGCTCGACGGCTTTCTCTTCGTCGGTCAGCTGGGCCAGATGCTGCACCACTTCCTCGTGGCTCATCTCCGCCTTCTCCCCCATCGCTTCGCGGTCGTTGATGACCGCCTCCTTGTCGCCAGCCATGCCGGATCCCCGATAGAAGAGCTTCGAAAAGACAACTAGGACGGAAAAGGAGAGGAATCGAGAAGACGAACGGCGCGACCCTGGCAGTGACAGGTCTAGCAGAAGCAGAACAGGACTGGAAGGGCTCGCGCGGATTTATAGAGCTAGGACAGCCAGCTCTGGGGGATCGACTGGGGGATTGCGGGGGTCATAATACGATGTGGAGAATGCCGACACGCGCCCAGCATGGGCAAAACGTTCAGGCTGAATACATCAGAGCAGTGCACAGACATGCCAACCAGCCACACGAGCCCAACGAGAGACGCTCAGTCGCGCTGCAGGGACCATGACTCGGAGAATCGCCGTGCTGCAGCTGTCAGTGCTCCAAGCTCGATGCATCATGCAGCGTGTGCCCACGCGTCGTCACCTCGTCTGCATTCCCACCCTGCGCAGTCCGTATGAGCCGGATCAAAAGCACTCTCCCTGCAGGACATGTACTCACCTCGAACCGTGGATGCCAAAACAATATTGCCCTGCTGGTAGTTCTGATTGCAGCGGAACAACGGACCGCCAGGCCGCTGCGTGCAGAAGAGCAGCTGTGTTCCACGGGCCACGGCAGCGCGCAGAGGGGCATCGCAGCAAGTCCGGGGAACCCCCATGGGCGATCCCCCGTGGGATCAGGCGACTGACGCAGCTAAAATCCGGGGTTATCCTTGGTTCATTGACACTCCACCGCCAAGACGGCAGCTGTAGCTTTGGCCGGTCGGCGTTTCGACGGCGATGGAATCATCGCCCCGAACGGCCGTGGGATCGCCTGGCAGCTGCCTGGATTTGGCAGGAAAGGCCGATGCACGTGCGGAGAACACCGGGATCCCGTGACTCGGCAGTCGCAGACTGGTCAATGCCGAGGCTCCTGTCCGCCAATCATGGGGAAGGAACGACCGCCGAGCAACGGCAGCTGCGAGTGGCTGTCCGTGCCATGCACGTGACACCAATCGGAGAGTGCCTGGCTGACTAAGCGCAGATCCGGTGCATACCAAATACGGCAGGTCCTAACAGCTGGTGGCGCACGTGCCTGGCTCGGAGCAGCTGCGAGATGGCCAGTGCTCCTTCGAAGGTTCCAAGCTTCGATGCTATGAAACAGCCTCCTTTCGACGCCGTTCTGCTGGAATTCGGTGATCCAGAGCCAAGAGCCAGCGACAACCGTCAATGACATCACGCGGATCTAAGACTGTCATTAGATAGACTGTTCAACCCCGCAGGTTAAAGAAACAAGCAAGAAAAGAGGATTTGACATGGCCACCGATCTATTATAGCATGACAATGCAACGAACATCCCAGAGCGGACAGATCAATCGATTCGTAATTAAAATTAATCAAACCTCCAGACGCCAGCCCTCTACCGTAATGCCTCCTGTTTTGTGACGAAACCGAAAGAAAGACCCTGAATGGTATATCCACACGCACAGTTGAGTCCACTCAGCCCTAATCCCAGCTATACCCTGCTGTTCAGTCACTGACTGGTTGCCGGAGCACAGCGAAATAGAGATGACTATGCCCGGAATCTAAACGCCCCCCATCACCCGATATTACTCTGGTCAATCCCTCGCACAATCCCATAACTCGCCCCCGCCGCCAGAGCACCAATGAACAACGTCTGCAGAGCGCCATACACCCCTGCGCGCTTCGTCTTGATGGTGACATAGTTCTTGATGTAGCCAAAGACGAGCAGGACCACAAACGTGATGCCGATAGAGACGAACAGGGCGATGTTGACCCGCGTGATGATGAAATAAGGGATCATAGGAAGGAGGCCCCCTGTAGCAGACTGTCAGTACGGCCAAGCGGGCTTTCAATGGCATACGAATTTCTTTCGTCAAGAGATACTCACCGATAAAATATGCCACGCCCATGGTGATCCCCGAAATCCACGCCCGAGACACGTTGGGCTTTTCGAGTCGGAGTTCAAAGTCCATCATGAACTAGACGCATGTCGTCAGATTCAATATCAAGGAACAAACGATAACACTCGAAGTTCATACCCTAACCCAACTCTCCTCATCCTGGACCAGACTCTCCACGACGCCTCGACTGGCCTCTCTCCCGATGCCATATTGGTCAAACACCTCGTAGATCTCTTCCTTCTCGGCCTCCGGCTTGGTGGCCACCTCGTCCCTCTCGCGCTTCTCCTCGCTGTGGTATCGATCCCGCTCCGTCACGGCGGCCAGATACGCCCCCAGACCCATGGAGATGGATCCGCTGAACAGCTCGGCCAGTCCGCCGATGATGACGAGCTTGGACGACCCCAGACTGGACAGGCCGGCCGTCAGGGCGAATGGGACCGTCAGGCCGTCGGAAAATCCGATGATGATGTCGCGGACGATGTCCCCGGCGGAGGAGTGCTGCTCACTGGTGCGGTGGGAGTCATCTCGGGGGACGTCGGTTGACAAAGACATTTCGTTCATCTTCCTCAATGGAGAGATAGAAGCGGGGAAGGAAGAAAATGAAGAGTCCGCAAATAGCAAGCAATAGAGACGGGTGTATTGTTGCTGCCTTTGAATTAAGACAAGCAGGTAAGATTTCAGCGACTATTCACTATTCTCACTCTCCCAGAAAGCGGTGCAAAAAAAGGAAAAGTCACGGCCACCATTCTCTCGCCAGATTATTATAAACAGTACAATTCACGCATTCCAGCTCAAGGCATACGCGATCTACGAACTCTACCAGCTGGCATCATTTGCTCTACCTATCATACAATCACGGGGCCAACACATCCTATCGGGACACGAGGAGAACAAGCCAACCCACCAATCAACAATTTTCGATTTCCAATCCTTTGTTCTAGCAACATTCACCATGCACAATCAAACAAAGACCCTGCATTCCAGCTGTCCCAGGGTCCATATCGGGGAGCTTGCACAGGGCCCTAAGCGCGGGTTCTGGCCAATCAGCGGTGACTGATTTCTAATCTGGTGACTGGGCTCTTTCCCAAGAGGGAAGGAAGTACGTACGTTCGTCCGCCTTCGTAGTAGATTATTACCATGTAGGAAGGTACCTACGGGTCAGTCAGGCGAAAATCGATGCATCAGCCTTGGCTTGAACCTAACGTGAGCAGTATCCACATAGAACCAATTTAGTATTGTGTCACTGCATATAGGTGACCAAAGCTTCTCAACCTGTCCTTCTCTGATATTAATTCCCATCTGGAGTGGTCGAATTATTAGTCCATTGTCGGGAATTCAACTACCTAGGTGCTTTCTGTCAGCATGTTAAGGACTAATGTCCCTATACTCCGTATAGGTATTATCGCAATAGCATTAAGCTTTTCTCTTTGGAAGACTATTAAGACTACTACTCATGTAAACATCATAGTTCCCTAATACTGACAGATATCTCATCTGAGCAGCATGAACAGTGCAGGTAATGGCACATTGACATGATGATCCTCTTAGAGGTAGATAGATAGATATTAAAGATGTGCTGGGGAACCAGCAGCAACAGCAACAGACCAAGATAAGGCCAAGCAATACTGAACGCTGAATGCAGACATATAAAGTCCACCGCCATCGAGAATCATCAGTCAATGGAAAGAAAGGAGTTCGTTCAGGGATTAGATTGCGTATCATCTCTGCTGACTCGACTAAGAGAAGACAATACCAGTGATGAAACCGGACACATATCATGGTAAAAAAGTAAGAATATTCATTTTTAACTCTGATGCAGTGTTACAGTATGGGAAGTATTATTTCTTTGTCTAGGTAGTCTTCTAGCAGAGAGCTGTATTATATTTGAGTCGCTTCTCGAGGGTGAGCAGGTTCAGTTCGTCGAAGCAAGAATCAGATAGCCAAGCTCTTTATGCTGCAGTCCCGGCAAAAAATTCTGCTGTCTTCCATTGTCTTATCGACGTTTACTTTCTTTTTTTTTTCTCTTCTCTAACTAATGCATCCTATCCAGGTAGTATTCTGCATAAGCACATGTTCTAGGAAAGGAAAAAAAAATACCAGAAACGTGATCACATATACCTGTTGAGGTGAACTTGTATTTGCTATTTATTTATTTATGTTTACATAGTGCTGGCTATTGAGAAGACGAGAAGAGCTCTTGTTAATACTACTTGGCCTCTTGATTGTGAATGTCATTCCGTGTGTGTGCTCTATCGAGTCTGGTCCTCTCAATGCTTAATGCTTAATGGCATTGCTACCTATGAAGGATGAATGATGAAGATGATGGAGGAAGGACCCTCCAACTACTAGGTATGTACTGTATGTACATACACGGGATGGATTCTCCATAGGTACTCACCATTATCAAATGGTGCTTCTGTCAAGGTACCTACGATGTTGTATGTACATACTGTGAGAGGTACATTACGCTGGAACTGTCCATGCTTTTTTTTCTTAATGGTGAATTAGACTATGGTTATTGTGATTTGATGAAAGCTGGTCGTTGGTTAGGTAAGAAAACTACCTGTGGAAGGGAGATCGATTAAATACCTGCTGGCTACAACCTTATTCTTATTAGGGTTGCTTACAGGATTGCGCTTTGTTGGGCTTATGTTGAGAGCTCCCTAGAGCTTCCTTCTGCGACTGAAAAGATACACTAAGTATTCTATGAATAGAGGTTAGTAGGGTGGGGGATGCTGTGCTGTTTAACAGTTGATTCAGTCGAATAATATGGAATTATTACAGTTCCTGCAGTGACTTTATTACCTATTTTGAATTCTATAAGATTTGCACCGATCTTGTCGACAATCCTGCTGGTCTCGTGTCCTGTTACTACAGGCATCCTAGCATCATAATCACCATTGTATATGTGCAAGTCAGTCCAACATACTCTATATGATTTGACTGCCATGCAGTTATCAGGCAACAGACATTTCTGCATTATTGAGTTACCTTTCTCAAGGATCTCATGTGCTTTTGCTCTGGCATTGGTATCATCACCAGCAAAAAGTCTTTAATATAGATGACTGGTTTCGCAAGGAGATCAGGCATGAGGGTCAAAGAAGAGGAAATATATTTCTAGGAGCCATGTTGGGTCCAGATGTCATTATTGCAACCGATACTGGAAGAGGCTTGGTCAACAAGACATGGGCTCAATTCTGGTGCTCTGATGCTGATCTATCGGATAAGCTACGAGTGAAGTGTTAGAAAAGAGAGATGACGGGCAGGATGGACTTGCTTCACGCAATAGAGACTGGAATAGGGACTGGAATAGGGTTAGAATAGGGTTAGCATAAGGAGAGAGAACAAGGCCAGCTGAGGACGTTGATTCATGTAGGGAGTAGAATGCTTGCTACGTCTTCGACAGGGTGATGTCAACCATCTTAGCATAACCTGTGGCGCTCCACTATTTTCTTATTGTTTGTGCTGTATGGGAAGCTCTAGGCCATGCCTGCTAGGAATCAGAATAAATAAAAAGCCTCGTAAGCTATATGGTCACGCGGTCGGTCTTCATGGTTGATAGTAGACAAAGATAAATTAAAATATTCCTCCGTCTCGATCTTCAACTGCCTGTCCAGTTTCTGGCTACACTTTTGTTGAGATCCTCCTCTTATGGCCCATGATGGGCTATGTTAATTGACTATTCAGACGGCTGCCATGCTTCCCCCCCTTTTTTAATGGCTCTACTTCCACCGCCAGCTCTTCCTCTACCTCCAGGTCTTCATCCAAAGAGTCCAAAACACTATTCGAAGCGAGGATATGCTCGTCCAAGGAAGATTTATTTGGTGAAGTTTCCCGACTTTCGAGAAACCGTGTGCATAAAATATCGACTGTTTTTGTTCTAAGTACGGAGAGCATAGGGCCTACTAGGAAGATATAAACGACATCAACCACGAACACATCCGGAATGAGAAGGCGATCTACGAGCGGCTAGGAAGCCCTGATGGATCCGGATCGTCCACGGTTTAAAAGCGCTTGATGAGGAAGTTGAGCTCACTTTTGAACTCGCTTTAACTAACCAAGGCGATTTAAAAAGACAACTCCCCTCCGCCTCCAGTGCAAGGCCATATGGATCCGATCACTGGGAGATGCCTTCAGCTCCGTGCGTTCTTGTCGTGTCGTTATCCATGATGGTGCTCTCCGGACTATACTGGTCCACGACAGTCCTCTAAAACACGGTGACTTTAGTAGGTCCTCCTTTCTTCCTTTTGGTTACCGACATGGAACAATTCTTTGTCAATGGTATGTATAACCCCACGAATCGAGTTGCTCTATGTTTGGTGTGTCTTCGACTCCGTCGCTATGTGGCAGGTGTTCAAATATGATTGCGACGACAATGGGCATTTCCCAAGAGCGGGAGGATTGCCTATGACCTAAGGTATTCTGTTTGCAGATAATATTACGAGATGCTGGAATGGAGAGGACACTAGCATGGAGACAATCAAGAGGGATGTGCATACTTCGCTTAGGCTTTGTGGTTTCGATGCTGTCTCATAACAGGCGTGAGTGGCGATCTGTATGTAAATCATAAATCATGCACATCACCATGTGATGATAGAGTAATTTAGCACTAGCACCTAAATAGGGAATACCTGCAACAACCTTGGAAGCCTTCTAGTAATTTAACACATCTACTAGCCTAATAGCAAAATGTTCATAATTCTAAATCGATATCAAGAGGTATTTAAAATAATCTCGAAATTCTTCTAGGGTCCTTATCAGACTTCTCTGTGATATTATGTCCGTCAAATTGAGTATAACAACCATTAGATACTGTACAGCCCAGTCTTACAGTAATTCACAGTAATTCTTCAATAAGTTGAGGCTGCAGGGCCGATGCCTAGGGCACCTGCCAAGATCTTGTTTACGGCCTTGGTGCCTAAGGCCTCTACATCTTGAATGCAGTTGCATTTATTTGTGAAAGTCCTTGGATCTAGGGAAAAGCCCTTAGATCTAGGTAAATCTGATCCTGCTTAACAGTCTTCATATTAATTATACTCGATTCTCCAACGGTGAGGAACAGAAGAATCCAATCTGACAGAAGGGGAATGTCGGAAACTTCATCCAGCCAGTCGTCAGTTGGGGACGCTAATAATCGCGCTACACATAAGTTTCATAGTGCTCGCTTAGAAACAATTGTCATTCTCCGATGCTCCTCCTGGAAGGACTAAGCGACAATAGAAAGAGAACGATCTCTGGCTTTTTTTTTCGAGTCAGGTGATCTGAGATGGCTGGTTGATCGGCTGCATCGGCTGTCTTCCTCTTCCTCTTCTTCCTCCTCTCCTCATCTTCTGTCTCTGCCATATTCAAACAGTGTACGGAGTATGCAGTCCTCACAGAGTAGCAGAGTCTGCTCCGGATGAAGACTCTGCACAAATCCAATGCAACGGCTCGTGTTTCTGTCACTTCTGGAACCTCCCAACGGCACGGAAGCGCCGGTGGCCCACATTGACGGCGGGACGCGCGATCGACGGTGAGAGTCTCGCTTCTTGATCTGACTGGATGCCAGCTGGCCGTTCTGATTTTGGTCTGTCACCAAGTAGTAAGTACACCTGGCTAGCCCGGTCCCCGCCGCGTCAGGCCGTTGCATCCATCTTGTTGAGTGAGTCCCAACTGGCTGTTCACCAGGTCCACCCGTCAACGGCCGATATGCCAGAGCCCTGCTGCTGCTATTAAATTCTCCTCCGTCCTGTCCAGGTTTCTGTATTGTCCTGTCATTGGCAGACAGCACCCAGCGAGGCCAGCGAGGCTGGCTGAACAGTTCTGCATGCTGCAAGCCACAAATCGCATGGCTCCAGCAAAAGACACCCTGCCCGCAAGCTAAAACGGCGTCCAGATCTCCCCCTCGCCTCCCACCCTGGTCAGCGACTTTCTCCGAGATCTGTTATCTCGTCGTCCCTATTCTCGAGGCCCTGTTCGCTGGGCCGCATCCTATGACATGACCCCTGCTGCTGCTACCCTCCTGAGGTCTGGAGTCCCTGCCTGGGCGAGGAGCCTTCTGCAATTGACGGCGGCCTGAGCCCGGCCGCTGCTGCTGGCCGCGGCCACTATGACCGACTCAGCCCGCAGCGAGGCGAAATCCCAAAGGCCGAAGAAGACGGCCAGCCGCCAGTCGCGCTCCTGTCGCGTGTGTCGCGTCCGCAAGGTCAAGGTAGGTGCAGCGCGAGTTGAAGAAATTTAGACGGCCAGATGCTTTTCACATCCATGTGCCCTCCGCTATGATATCATCACCCTTTTGCCGCCCATTATCTACAGCTGAATTTCATATCGCGATCAATCTCCCCTGACAATCTATCTAGTGCGATCGAGTCAAGCCATGCCATGCTTGCTGCGCTCACGGCCACCCCTCCGAATGCGTCTACGACCTAGGGCCGGGCGATGAGGATTTCCAGCCTATCAGCCAGGCCGACGAGATCCGCAATCTGCGCAACGAGATCAAGGAATTGCGCGCGAAGATTAGCCGCCAAAGTACGTCTCCACTGACCAATCCGCCTCACCTAGCTGGGCCTTCTTTTCGGGCTATGTGCGCTTACAGTGACGCACTCAGGAGAACACGCTTCTGGTGCGCGCAGGCTGGCTGAACTGGAGCGGCTCTTCGACGCGATCCGCTCAGCGCCAATCGATGTGGTCGATGACCTGATTGGGCAGATTCGTGCCGGCCGTCGCGGCCTGCCTCGTTCAGGGACTGCCGATGAGGATGACGGTATGTTTCCGGTACTTATCAATCAACTATGACCTACTATGCACTCCTGACAACATTTCACTGAGAGGATTCGATCTAACGGCCGTCATCTAGCATCCGATGGAAGCTCGACCAGCAGCTCGAGCTTGATGACCTCGCGCCGCCTGCTACCCCTGCGGCCCCTGCCATATAGCAGAGTATCACCGTCCGGATCCGCCGAGGCGGAAGAGCAGGACGAGTATGACTTCAACACCGACAGCGGGTCCCGATCTCGATCGTCCAGTGCGGACACCAGCAGTACCAGCGGCAGCAGCAGCAGTAGTGCCAGCACCATCAGTATCGATGACGACTCGTGTGGCCCTCTGTCGCGCTTCGCGTCCGCCAAGCTGGCTTTGGATGTCTTTGTCGAGCGCTTTCTCGATGCCTTCAGTCCCGAAGTCGACAGCAGCTCCGGCCGCGCAGGCGCCTTGCGCGCCGCGGCCAGTATCCGCATGTTTTCGCCCATGATCGCCAATGCCTTTGACGCGGTCTCCATGACATTCTTCGGGCGTAGTGTCAAGGATCCGCGCATCGAATCCGCCGGGCTGCAGCTGTATCCCCGCACGCTGCGTTCGTTGCAGCAGGCCCTTCTGGACCCGGAGCGAAGCCGCGCGGAGGCGACGCTGGTGACGGTGACGCTGCTGCTGGCGTTTGAGAGCATTGAGCGCACCTCGCAGCAGGGCGTCTCAGCGCATGCCATGGGCGCGATGCGCCTGATGCAGCATCGGGGGCCGGAGAACCACATGTACGGCGTCGAGCATCTCCTGTTTACGGAATTGCGGCCTTACTGGGTAGGCATTCATTAGGGTTACAGCGTGAGAATGTGCTGATCATTCGCAGGTCGGGGCTACCATAGTCGACCGCAAACCCACCTTTTTCAACGAACCGGCCTGGAAGACGGTGCCGTGGTCGGCGGGCACGACGGAGAAAGACCTGCTGCATCATCTGCTGGATCTGGCGGTGGAAATCCCCGAGCTGCTGTGGAAACACGACCAGCTGGCGGCAGCACAGCGATCGCAAGTTCTGGGGCGGACGGAGCTCCGCGTCAAGCAGACGCAGTTGTGGAACGGCATCGCTGATCTGACCTACCGGTTTCTGCAGTTTAAGCAGGACTGGATCGACTGCTATCCGGCGGGTGCGCCGCAGGAGACGGTCGAACCGCAGGGCCCGGACGAGTTTCCGGTGTTTCGGTACTACGATCTACGGACGATGAAGGTGGTCCAGCCGCCGACGTTGGTCTACCCGGACCTGCGGCTGCTGCAGACGGTGTGCGTCTACTCGGCGTACCGACTGATCCTGTCGACGATCGACACGCGGCCTGAGGGCGCGGTGACGATGGCGGAGAAGTACCAGCTGGCGTGCGACATCGCGCGGAGTCTGGAATGCTATATCCGGCGCGCGCCGGGCAACATGATCAATCGGCTGGCGCTCCCGGTGCGAGTCGCCTGGGAGGCGTTTCCGCCGGGCGGTGTCGAGCGCGACTTTCTGCGGCAGGTGTTTGCGCTGGTTGAGCAGCGCCATGCGCTACGGTTGTGGGGGAGTTCGATGCCGGAGCTGTCTCCGCGGGCGGGATCTCCTTAGCTGTACGGCATCTGTGGAGGGAGGACTACTCCGTAGTTCTGTGGTGACGATTATGAATGATGACGGACGAGGACGACAGCGACGATCACGATGGAATCGTATAGCAAGTTACCATTACTCGATCTTGCAGGTCCATCACGGGAAAATTCTCGTGAAGTGCACTTCTGGCAGACTATTTCGTTTCTTTCGCTCTACTGTACCATATATTGGAATTCTCCTTTCTCATTCTCCTTAGGCTGGCCAGGCTAGTGAAACAGGCAGGTATTAACTAGAGGTAGGGCGGCTGCAGTGAAGATTTATATACCCCAAGTTGTCTGATGATCATCATGTCACGTGTGGATGTATGTCAGTGTTGATTGATGAATTTAGCTCGTTCGTATGGCCCATAGCTGCTAAGCTTCAGTACGGTGTATATACCTCAGGATATATGACACGGCGTCATTACTCAGTTGAGTACTACTACTCTACTACTTACTACTCTACTACTGCATTGACGACTATTCGTAGTCTTCTACCGCAACTACATACTCCATTGCTTCTATATCAATAATACGAAGAAAAGGAAAGCTAAAAGAAGGAAGAGCATGACTATGATGGCAAAAAAAAAAAGGAAAGAGAGAAGAAACGAGAAACAACTGCATCGCTCAGCTGCACCCATATACCCAAACTAGTCTAGACCTAGCGAATCTGAAAATCTGATAGCTCATCACTCCAACGTCAAAACACGGAGAAATTCCACCGCAAGGGCCTCAACTATTGAAGCTTGTCTTGGGCTGGACTAACGAATCAGGTTTTCCCCCTTGACATTCCAGGGAAAGCAGCGAAACGAGCGGAGCGGGTTCGGCGGAGAAAATACTCCGTACGGAGTAGTACACACAGTACGGAGTAGGGATGGAGTGATTATTCAAGCTATTAATACTCCGCATTACCTATGTATGGAGTATGGTGCTCTCTGTACTCTGTATGTTAGGGACAACAGGCTGTACTGTATATTAGGATTGGCTGATTGGCTTTGAGAGATAGAGATCCTAACTATGTTAAACTATACTATCCTATCCTATATTCTAGGGAGAAGAGAGAAGAGAAAAGATACGAAAGACAGCGCAATTCAATTCCACTACCCCGATTCATTCATCCGTAGGTATTAATTATTGGCTAATTAGTCTATCCGTATTCTCGATTATTCAAAGATCGCCGATGCGGTCATCAAAACGCTGATAATTTTGATAGATCATACCCCCGAATCCACAATGGGCAAAAGCCGCAAAATAAACTCGGCCGGGACGGGACGGTCAAAGTTTGGTATATAGCTACATTAGTAGAACTGTACTCTCTCTATCCCTGATTTGTACGGACTAGCTAACTGCTGCTGGCGTCAGCCTACATGTGGGATTGTGGCTTGATTTAACTAACTTCTGCAGATCTGGAATGCAGACGTCTGGCTGCTTAGATAAATAAATAGATCTGTTTTACTTTACTTTAATTCATCTGTCACTCGCTCTTTTCCTCGTTTTGTATGTATATCTGATACTGACAGCTGCCAATGCCTTGAGTTGAGTCCCTAGGATTGCTCTGTGGTCATTTCTATCTGATTACTCGAATATATACACATACATGCCAAGCATGCCATTCTCCTTCTCCTTCTCATTCTCATTCTTATCCCTGCTTGCTTTCCTCTCCTGCCGTGTCCTCGCCGCCGTCTATCCCGACCCAGCCAACGACTTCTCCTGCCACAGCGCCATCCATCCCAACCCCGTCATCCTCCTGCACGGCCTCGGCGCCACCTACTACGAGGACCTCAACTACCTAGGCGACTGGCTGCGCAGCCAGAACTTCTGCGTTTTCAGCCTCACGTACGGCGCCTACGAGGGCCTCCCACCGCTGGGCGGCCTGCTACCCGTCAACGAGTCCGCGGCCGAAATCGCCTCTTTTGTGCGGGATGTCCATGACAAGACGAATAACGGTACTGGCAAAGTCGACCTCGTTGGACACTCCGAGGGCGCGTTTCAGACGCTCTACGTCCCCAAGTTCGAGGGAGTCGCGCCCCTGATTGACCATGTCGTTGCCATCGCGCCGCCTACGCACGGTACCTCGTTCGCTGGCCTCGTCAACCTGGCGTACGCCCTCGGCGGGAACGCAACGCGGGAGCTGGTCAGTTTCGTCCTGAACACCGTCGGCTGCCACGCATGCGACGACCTGGCAGACGGCGGGTGGGCAATCGCGAAGCTGAACGACGGACAGCCGATCGCGCAGGCAGGCAACAGCGTGACGGTGCTGATGTCGCAGGACGACGAGCTCGTCACGCCGCCGTCGACGTCGGTCGTTGACGAGCCTGGCGTGACAAACCTGTATGTGCAGGACGTGTGTCCGTCTGGTCCCGTGGGGCATATTGGCGAGGCGTACGATCTGAATGTGTGGAATTTGGTCCTTAATGCGTTGGAGGACACGCCTGATCGGACGTTTTCCTGCACGGTGGGGGCGCCGGTGTTTGTATATACAAGGGCTTGACAGCTGTATACTTGCAAGATCATATATACAGCCGGTTGATTATATCCATTGTTAAGTCTAGGTCATCATCTAGTACTAGGCAGTAGCTTGGACGATATCGATACATTTCGCCAGACAAGCGTAAATTGTCCGCTCTAGTTGATCATATCTGGCTGATTGATATCAGTAGGGAATAATTGCTGACGTACGAATACAGATCCAGATAGGTAGATAATAGACAAGAGGTCGTAAGAAAGACGTCCAGTTCAATGAAAGTTGAAGATATACAAGTCCGTCCTGGACGAAATAGCATGTTTTGTCCGTGTGTTTAGCTGCGTTGTGTGAAATAAGGATACTATCGATAGTTCGATCTGATGACGCTGTTCTAGTTAGAGCATGTCTGTCTAGATTTCTTGCGTGTGGACCAGCAATCAGGGAATGCATATATATACTACCTTTCTTCGCATGGGTAGCTCTATCTAGAGAGACGAAATAAAATATCCTTTTTTTTGCTGTGGTTGAAATTGAAATTAATCGGAACCCATTAATTAAATCAATCTGTTTGGAAGTAATAGAATATATTATAACATTATTGGTCATGCTTGTCATCTACTATGTAGATCATAGCTGGATCGGTCGAATCTGTCACTGGTATGATGCGGGTTCTTGAATTAGAATAAGAATAAGATATTTGAGTTGCAATTCATGGTTGCAATTCAGGGAGATTGATGAGTTGAATAAGGAAGATACCTTGTTGCGTTTAAATCAAAATCCCAATATCATTTGTCCGCTGAAACAGCTGCTTGAACTAATTGTAGAAAGTAGTACATACATACATGACATCATCAACTGATATTCATCTAGATAATTAAATAAACTCATACAAAACACGACAGACAAACACATGCAAATAAATCATATCTAAAACCCATCGTTGATCCCCTCCTCGCGCTCCGTCCGTTGTCGGTCTTCATTCGCTGCCCACCACCAGCCATGCGTGATCTCGTCCGATGCTTGGAAGGCCTGCAGGCGCAGGTTGCCATGGGTATTGCCATTGCTCGCGCTGTTGTTGCTGGTGCTGTTGGTGCTGGCTTTCTGCCCTTTCAGGCCCCGCTCATGCCACGGCTTGGTCGCAAAGATGTAGTGCACCACTTTGACCTGGTCGTCGCGCCAGATGGCCGAGTGCACGCCCTCCCACCGCAGCGTCTTGAGCGCGTTGTACACGTACGGCAGCGCCACCCACCGCCCCGCGAACACGTCAGACAGCAGCCCCTGGTCCGGGAAGTCGTACTTGTCCACCAGCGACGGCGTGTTCATCGCCTTCTGGATCTTGCTGAACACGCCTGCTGACGGGTTGATCACCAGCAGCCCGCTGTTCAGCATCGCGACGCCGGCGGACGGCGGCGGGCCCTCCGTCTGCGCTTTGGCGGGGTGTGAATGCTGCGTCGTGAAGGCGCAGTTGGCGGGGATCCTGTTGCAGTCAGCTTCAGTCTCTACACACATATCTCTAGGAGGACGAACCAGTCCTTCGGATAGTGAGGCTTCCGCAGCGGATTGCACGCGCAGGCATGGCTGGCCGCAAACACGCGCTGCCCGGTGCCGTTCAGGGCAGGCGCATCCAGCGGCAGCGTCATCAGCTCATCGAGGTTCTTGCGCACGAGCATGTCGCTGTCGAGCAGGACGACGCGGTCGTACTCGACGAGCGAGAACGCCACCAGCTTGGTCCAGGTGTCGTTGAAGCGCGCGTCGGCCGTGTAGTGCCGCCCGCCCGCCGGCTGCAGGAAGGGCACGCGCCTCCGGGGGATCTTGCGTGCATCCAGGGCTGCCAGGGCGGTTGCGGGCACCGTGTCGGTGTACAGTGCCACGAGGGGATACTGCGAGCCGACGAGGCGTAGCGAGTGGGCCAGGGTCAGCAGCCCAGGCAGATAGTCGAGGTTGGTGATGAGGCTCGCCCAGACTGCAGTCAGTCAGTCAAAATCTTATACGGAGTATAGAGAGATAGATAGCAGAGAAACGATTGATAAGAATCCAGGGATGGTTTTATGTACAGTACGTACCTCGCTTCGCCCTGCTGGCATCAAGCGTCTCACTCTGATACTCCGGAGGCCGCATCTTGTCGCGTGAAGATAGGAATGATACAAATAGCTATCATCAAGGTGATAAATGCTGATCGGAGCAAGCCTTCATTCGGAACGGAGAAGACGGCGAAACAGGAAAAACGTGACGGCGGGAAATGGCGCAATCGAATTAATTCCAACGGGGCTAGCTTGGAAATGATTAAAGTCATTAATTGACTGATCCATGGACGAATTACCTGCGAACGATCGCCATGGTGACGCGTTGGATGGTGAGGCGGTCGTTGGGAGAATGTGAATTTATGAATATGGAGGATTCGGATTATTAAATCGTCGTCTCCGCGGATTAAATTAATTCGCGTCACGGTTCGGAGCCTGTCACCTGCATTATCCTGGCCAACTCTTGCGTCTGCTAAGGAGACGATTGCTGCTAGCTACATAAAGTACTTGATAGGATTTTTTATTTTTATCTTTGCTGCTGAATAATGGAGATGGAATGATTAATAATACAATGTGGCATAACTCGAGTTATACAGATGAGATCGTCATGCCCCAAAGTACATACATACAGACTGTTTCGTCCTGCTGCTGCGGCCTTACGTCGATGGCGTAGGAGACATCCGCAGGTCAATTAGATACTAGCTGTCTATCTCAGCTTATCTAGAAGATAAGGCCTACTGTCCTCTTCTGTTCTCTTTCTGTTCTTTTTCTTTTTCTTTCAGTTCAACCCCGCAGTCACCTGCCTTTTTTCGATTAGTCAGCAAGAATCCGGACTCGGCGATTCAAAACTCCGATTTCCGGATCTTATCGATCGCCTTCGCTATTATCACCATGATTCTTACTATCACCATCACCATCTCGACGACTATCACAATATGCTTTATGCGGCTGTTCTGAAATAGTCAGTTGCTAGGATTATATACTATGCGACTGGCCAAGACAGTTTTTCGCCTTGATCGCTCAGTCTGGGTTTACTCTTGTTTGATGAATTTATCCTTCATGCTGGTCCTGTTCTTCTCACCATCATTTTCTTCTTATCTTTTCGAAAGTCTCTGCCTTTTACTTGACCAATTGATATGAATATAGACACAATTCGTTCCTGACACTGCAAAGTATCATTTCTACAGACAAATGAATCCAATCCAATCAATCCATCACCCATCACGCCAATACGCCTCTATCAAGTACAGACCATCAAATTTCATCCAAATCATATTTCGCCCGCAGATATTATTCCCTCGTACAATTAACCAGGCAAGGGCGAATTCAGACAAAGGCGAATTTCTGCCATCGGACTGTTACATCACCGCCAATCCTGCCACCACACTGCCCACTAGCAGCACGATATTCCACACCCCTGGCACCGTATAACTCGGGCTCGCCGCCCCCGGCTTCCGCGACCCCTCTGCCACCTTCCCTGGCCGGACGCACGTCAGGGTTCGCGTGTGCACCGGGTCCTGGGCCACGATCTGCAGCCCGCTGGGCCCGCCATACGCAACGAGCAGTACCGGCGTGAAGCTCTCGACGTACATGTCGTACTGGCCGAGGACGGAACCCAGCTGGTCAATCGACGCGTTGAAGCCGCTGACGGTGAACGGCTGGTTGCCTGGGGTGCCGCAGTAGGAGGAGGTGGTGAGCAGGGCTGCTATCGTCAGTATCTAAGCCTTAATTAATGAGTTGGAGGCGTCCTACCCTGCGATGTAGACTTGTTCAGAACGTTCTCGACCGGCCAGCACGAGTGCGGGATCTCGATCGCCTCGCTGAGCCCTGCGCAGATCTGCTCGTCCGTCCCGTTGGTCGCGCTGTTGCTGCCCCGGTCCAGTACGGCATTGCCGATCGCTGCTTTGAGATCGCCGATGCAGGCTGACGGAAAGGCCGTCGCGCAGGTGCCCGTGTCGCCATGCATCTGCGCGATGAGCGAGCTGTTGCCGATGCCACCGAGGAAGGCGAGCGCGCAGAGAGTGTACGGCGCGGTGCAGACCTGGTTTCCTGCAGGACGTTAGCGGTCGTCCTCCCCCCTTTCGATAGATCGATAGATCGATCTCCTGCTCACCCTGACTGTCCGTCAACCAGATCGCCTCGGTGGTGACATAGATATCGCCATTGTCGTACGACGACCCGTTCATCTGGACGCCTTCTATTACGCCGGCGTTGAGCATGAACGAGACGGGCTGGTACGAGTTGGACGCCGGGTTCCACACCGACAGAGTGGCATTTTCGCTGCCGGTGGCATTGTACGCGTGCGCAGAGCCGACGAGGCCCAGCACGAGCGCCGTGAGGAGGAAATTCCTATCGACTGCGCGCGCCATGGTGATCTCGAAGTCAGAAAGAAAGCCATGTTGGGGAATCGCCCCTTAAAAACTGCTTTTTGTCCGCCAGGCAGGGGGGCCAATCAGCGCAGACTGCCGATCTAACAATAGCAGGCGATAAGCGACCGAATGGGAATCCTGTGATTGCGGAGTTGCAGTTGCAGCGAGACTAGCGAGCTGGCCGATACGATACGGCATGTTTCACTCGTGCATAAGTATGGCAACAAAGAGATTTCAGCCATTCAGATCGTCAACCATGGACCAAACAAAGGTTAATCATCATTAATTATCATTAATTGATGGTTCTTCCAAGCCCCTCCCCTGGATTGCCAAGCCAGGCAAAGTTACGCCGTCAGCCTTGTGGGACAGTCCGGGGCTGGCGGATGCAACCATAGCCGATTACATAAATGGCTGAAGTCACTCGCTTTGGTTAGTTTAATTTCACTCAATCAGGTAGATCGATCAGAGGCCGTAGATAAGCAGTATCACATAACTACTACTCCATTCACCGCAAAAAGCAATAGCGGAGACTGTGCCATTTTTTTTTACTACAAAACCTGCATGCATCTCATTAAATAATCTTCCAGTAAATGCGATATATAGTGTCATTAAAACTAGAATATTTTTCAATTCAGAAAATTGGTTAATTTGTAATCTATTTATGCGTGATATATTTTTTTTACAAAAAAAAAAAAGGGACACAAATATCACAACGACTAATTGTTCCATAATGACTGGTTGACTCGTTTTGGGGGAAAAAATATATTTCTGGAAAAGCTCGAATTCTCATAACAGTGTGTTTTTTTTTCTTCCCCATAAAAGTCATTTGTGGAATCTGTTAAATTTTAATGTGCTCTATAATTGTTATGTACTTTTTTTTTTAGTATATTTTTTTCTGTTTCATTTCTTTTTCTTTTTCCTTGTTTTCTTATTGTTCTGAAAGTTATCAACAGTAATATTTGCATTATTCGAGAATGACATTAGTAGTATATACAAAAAAGAAAGGGATATTAGGACTAATTAATGGCTATCGACCTGAGGAATGATTCTCTAATACTGGGTTAAACATTTATTCTAAGAATAACGTTATCACATAATTCCACTTACGCAGACTACAGAAAAATATAATGTGATGGACAATAAACACATCAAGAAAACGAATTCCTCAAGACAATTGCAGCTACACTCCAGAAGAATGCTAGTGATACACCCCAATCCGTCCAAACCAGCCCTGCATCTTCTCCACCGTCTCCTCCGGATTCTCCTCTGGAAAAAAGTGCGCTGCCCCCTCGCCAATCCCCTCAGCTACCAGCAGCTCCTTGCCAGGCACAACCCAGTCCTGCCAGACGCCTGGCACGTCGAATCGCCGTCCGATCCCCGCAGCCGAATACAGCACCAGCGTTGGCACCGCCAGCTTGCGTCCTGCCTCCTGGTCTTTCGTCTGCTGCTCCACGTCCTCCCTCGCGCCGGCCGCGTAGTCGAGATTGCTGGCCCGGACGACGCTCTCCTGCTTGAACGAGGTCTCGTACACCTCCAGCGCGCCGTCTTTGGCTAGGTTCTCTGCCCCCCGCGCACTCAGCTGCCCCCACCCGCGCTGGAACAGGCGCCTCACGAAGACGTCTCCGCCCATCGCCTGGATCATCTCCGTCGCCAGGTCGACGTTGGCCAGGAACGGCCAGTGGTAGAATCCCACCGCTTCGGCCGGGCGCGTCATGCCCTGCCACTGCACGAGCGTGGGCACAATGTCCATCAGCACGGTGCCCAGAATGGTGAACTGGTTTGCGTACGTGTCTGCATCGACCGCCAGACGGTGGCAGATGCGTGCGCCGCGGTCATGCCCGGCGAGGACGATTTCGTAGGGGCGGGACCGCGCAGATGTCTTCTCGAGCAGGCTCGTCAGCGCGTCGAGGATGGCCGCTCCGATGGTCGCCTTGTCGTGGGACGTCTGGGACGGCGTACTGGCGCCGTAGCCGGGGATGTCAGGGACGAAGAGGGGGATATTCGCTGGGAGCAGTCGGATGACCTGGTTTGTTAGCTGAATGTAGCCAAACAGGTTATAGATGATAAACGTATATACGTACATGGCGCCACCTGAGGCCAGTAGGTCGTCAGCATTCGCAGCAGTCCTGAGGAATTATTATTCAATCATGCAACGACGTACATGAAATTGCTGCAATTGTCAGCAGAACACACCCTCGTCAGGTAGTAAGGTAGTAAGGTACTCACGTCTCTGGATACCCATGAATCAGCACCAAAACCGGCGCATTCTCGCCCAAGCCGCGACTGAATCCAGATACGGTGGAGCCGGACGAGGTAGGGATGGCAAAGGGCTCGAGACGATGGTCCGGGAGGATTGTTGCCAGTGACAGAGATGGAGAAGCCATGTGTGCAGTATCAAGGCAAGAGGGAAGGAAGGAAGATTTGCTATTTGCGAATTAATTAATAAATTACCCCGTACAATGCTGGAAGTCGCAGCGAGGTTGATGGAATGATATTTCGATTTCAATTTATGAATAAGAAATGGATGTGAGATTGCAGCTGGCATGATTGCTGACCGGATAGACGGTTGTTATGGTTGGTTGGAGCGCCTGGGGTCACGTCGAGCGGGGTTACTGACTCCAGCCTAGGCAAGCAGGGAATTTAGTTATTAGCGATTATTATTACTCCCAATTGGAGATGAAAAGACGACCAAATACTTATTGCCTCGGATCACAGACGGAACAGATTGAAACAGCGATGAGGATAGTTGATATTGTTGTTGCTTGTTTTCTTTTCTAGTCAGTATTTCACTTGTATTTTAATTCTTCTGATTGCTTTACAGGGTAAATCCATGCATTACATGGAGCAATATCTATGTTGAGCTGAACCCAAGTTGAGAACACTGTTAAATAGCCCAAACTTAATATCAAAAGCTTGACAAACTCAATTGCACGACTGTTAGTTGATCATCATCCCGACGGGATCCGCTGCCATGTCTGAATTTAATTGCCTAGTTGAGGAGCAGACTTATATTGGTGTTCTCCAATTGAAAAGAATCACACAACACAATTCTAGAATCCATTGGATGCTATATAAGGATAGGTCAGATTACTATGTCCTAGTCATATACTGGTGCTTGTCTCCATTGCAAGATTTAATATCCCATCGATCTGGCTGGCGATGCGCCAGTTCCAAAGGGAGTAAAATATCCCTGTAGTATTTTTCTCTCTGTTCGAAATTATTTTGATCACACACTTTTTGTTTTCCATTTTCACTCTTGTTTTTCTTTTAATTTATTTTTATTTATTCAGGCTTATAGCTACTGATAGACCCTCCTCTGCTACTGCACCAACTACACAGGCTCTGCTTTCTTGTCCGATATCAATGTGCCCCAGTCTGCCCTGACCCTTACGACCGGCGAGCCAAAGCTCTTCATCAACAACTCCGACTCTGGATGCCCTATCTATTGCCAGCTCTGTGCTGACTGCAGCACACCCATGATGTCTAAGGCCAGTGTTGGGCCTGGATATGATCAACATCAAATAGGAGACGCTGGACGACTCGGACCGGGCGAAGCTGCAGGATCTGCAATGCAGATGGAGACTTACTATAGTAGCAGGGAGACCCGACCAAATGCAATGCAATTGATTAGGGATACCCCTTCCTAGAGATTATGGATTATAGTTTCACAAAAAAAGATGCTTCATTAACAGATGACAGGCTTTTAGCGAAAAAAGTACGATCTAGTAGCTTTCTGAGCATGATGTTGTTTGATATTGTTTGTGACTTGCACCTGGTTGATTATCCTTGGCTATTTGCTCTTTGCTTCAGGAGATTACTGTCGGGGAATTTCGTGTTTAGCTTTTTATTATCAATTCAGTTAGGCAATGAATATCTAGTAGTTACCAGTAGGTATGTACAAAATGATGTCAGCACTAGTTGTCAAGGACAGGGTTTCCAATAAAGCAGACTAGGGCTGGGTGAATTGGAACAGTGCGGAAAGCCCTTCTAATACTGTATGCATATGCCGAGTATTGGACAAGATGGGCCTGTCATTGCACTGGGATCTTTTTGAGTTTCTTTGTTTCTTTCATGAGAAGATGTCATATCGCATCTGATTGGTTTGGGTGTCATCATGCGGCTGAGAATTAACCAGTTAATGGTATCATACCTAGGTAGTAATTAACTGCATCGAGTCTTGTTTGACTCCTACCTCCATGCCAGTCTCATGACTTCCAGCACCCCTTCACATAGACTGACTGGCAAATCGCTTAATATGGATCAATGGGACGTTGAACGATGCCAGCGCCTTGACAACCCCCAAGTTGTATATGTGTGTGCATACGTAGGCAGATTTACATGACAGATTTGACAATTGTTATGCGTTTTTGTTTTTTTACCAG
>NW_013563353.1:0-36390 GCF_000968595.1 Rasamsonia emersonii CBS 393.64
GTACAGCAGCTGGCCGAGGAGGCATTCCACGCCTATCCCGAGACAATATCCATTGTAAAAGCGTCTCCTCCTCAGTAATTGTCAATTTATGTCCGCTTGGACGTCTCTCGATCTGTGCAATCGTACCACGAAGTCGGTTTTGAAGGGTAGTAAAAGGGACATCATAAAGACGCGCTGCTTTGCGAATACTCAACGGATTCTCGCGATTTTTTATGGCGGAAATAGCCAATAGGATTCTACCTTCTTGCTGGGCCAAATTTTTTGAATTTTGACGCGCTTTTGGTGGCATAGTGGCGCGTTGAAATTGGTAGAGTTGTATAGTATTTGAAGGTGCGGGTGGGTGATCGGAGCGACCGGGTGATCGGAGCGGCCGGGAATTACGTTACCGTATGCCGATTGCATATTACGTAAGCGTAAAGCAGCACGTGATTATACTTGCCAAATGTCACCGCAGGGACATCCCGATAAGGACTAGCGCTAGGGCTGGGGTATCCCACACGCTCAACCCGCTAAGCGAAATTTACCGCTTGCCGGACATCTCGTCTCTCGACCTTGTCAGCCTCCTCTCAACGCGACACCTCGACAACTCCAGGGTTTGAGTCGACAAAGCCGTCAAGATGGCCCGTGGACCGTAAGTTATATTCGCTGTCCTATTTATTCTGTCCTCATTTCTGTTGAGCATTTCTGTTCAAATGCCATAGCTTTTTCGTGCCATCTGCATCTTGCAAAAATCAATTCGGGTTGAATCGAGATGACTGACTCCATTTTTTGATAATACAGGAAGAAGCACCAGAAGCGCTTGAGCGCTCCCTCGCACTGGCTCCTGGACAAGATGTCCGGAGCCTATGCGCCCCGCCCCTCCCCTGGTCCTCACAAGCTCAGGGACTGCCTGCCTCTGATCGTCTTCATCCGTAACCGGTTCGTTGACGCAGCGATTGATTGATGGATGTCGAGGCGACGAATACTGACCGTTTTCCCTCCGGGTTGTAGTCTCAAGTATGCCCTCAACAACCGCGAGACCAAGGCCGTCCTGATGCAGCGCCACGTCAAGGTTGACGGCAAGGTCCGCACCGACCCGACCTACCCTGCCGGTTTCATGGACGTCATCACCATCGAGAAGACCGGCGAGAACTTCCGTCTGATCTACGACACCAAGGGTCGCTTCGCTGTGCACCGCATCCAGGCCGAGGAGGCCGAATACAAGCTTGGCAAGGTCAAGCGTGTGCAGTTGGGCAAAGGCGGGATCCCATTCTTGGTTACGCACGATGCGAGAACGTGAGTGCAATGCTCTCTCCAAGTTCCGCGTCATTCAGTCGTTGGACCAAGCTTTGGTTGATCGGCGGAGGACGATTGGACATTTTTTCTTTCTTCTGTATCAGGGAGCATATTGTGCTGATATCGGGATTTCTTTTTTTAGCATCCGTTACCCTGACCCCGCGATCAAGGTCAACGACACCGTCAAGATTGACATTGCGACTGGCAAGATCACCGACTTCATCCGCTTCGACACTGGTGTGATCTGCATGGTCACTGGTGGTCGTAACATGGGTCGTGTTGGTGTCATCACCCACCGGGAGCGCCACGACGGAGGTTTCAACATTGTCCACATCAAGGACGCTGTTGACAACACCTTCGCTACTCGTGAGTCCAACGTCTTCGTCATTGGAC
Source organism: Rasamsonia emersonii CBS 393.64 (assembly GCF_000968595.1). Taxonomy (NCBI): domain Eukaryota; kingdom Fungi; phylum Ascomycota; class Eurotiomycetes; order Eurotiales; family Trichocomaceae; genus Rasamsonia; species Rasamsonia emersonii. The sequence continues at coordinate 1,669 of NW_013563353.1, forward strand.
GGGAGAAGCCCTGGGTTTCTCTGCCCAAGGGCAAGGGTGTCAAGGTGAGCAATCTCTCAATGATAAACTTACGATAAGGGTAGTGCTAACGGTTATTTTCTTCCAGCTCTCTATTGCCGAGGAGCGTGACCGCCGCCGTGCCTATGCTCTTGCTCAGGGCCACTAAGCGTGGTCTGGTAGGTACAGTAGCATAAGTACACTACAATAAAAAAAATCAAAAGAACTTTAAAAATCAAAATTACCCAAAAGAAAAAAGAGAGTCCTAAGAGACGGGACATTTCAAATTTCCTCCTCCCGTTCTGTCTCTTACGGACACGGACTACCTAGACAATTGTCGAGTGTCGATGCCACAATTTTTTTTCTGCTGACGAACAACGACGACGGCGACGACTTCTGATTTTTACTACTTGTACGTACGGGAAGGGGTTGGGTCTGTAAAAAGCAGGTAGCCAGTATACGTCTACATCTACTGCTACTGCTACTGCACCATGCATCCATGCAATTCAATTCAATATAGCAGCATATTGTTTGTTAGGGAAATTAATTGCTCTGGATGGAAAAAAATTGTTTTTCTCAGTCGCGTATTTTTCTTGAGTAGAAAGAAAAAGAAAGGCCTACAAAGTAAGGATTTCGGACGGAGGAGATTTTGTCTGTCCGTACTGTATGTACATGCGAAAGATGACAATTACATATTACATGGCAACTCAATTAGATTTATTTTAGCTCATGTTCTGGTGATAGAATTCAGTAGTACGGGGTATATGTATATATCTCTCCTTATCTAGGTAGACCTCTCTCTGCACCTTGCTATCCCTGCTATATATATAGCATCTTACGAAGTACTTTCACATCCATCTATTCCTCCTTTTTTTTGCCCCTTTTCCTTATTGATATACAATTATCTAGTTAGTTGTTTCGAATTAATCGATTAATCATAGTAGATACGTACAGTACATGTTACATGGTAGAATTAGAAATATTCTTTAAAAACAAGAGAATTAAAAAAAAAACTAAAAATAAATGGATTGGATTACCTGTTTGCCTGAAATATATATATATTCATAACGGAAAAATATTTATATATCAGTAACACCCACACGCATGGAAATGAATATCTAGACGGACATTACTACTACTATATGCAGATATTATGTGCAGTATTATAGGACAGTATATATTGCTAACTGACCAAGAAACGATATTGCATTATTTCAAAAATCGAACGAATGCTAGCCAGCTGTTTAGATCAAGTCCAGCTCAGTTCGGAATAACTAAAAAAGGCAAAAGCTATTAGGTATATCAATCAGATCAGATATAATATAATATATGTATGTATATATATGCATAGATGAATGTATGTATGTATGTATGTACATGATGCAACCTCCCCCCACCGACACACCACCACCAGCAGCAGTAGCAGCAAAAATTTTCCACGCAACGCCGTAAAAAAAAAGAACAGAGGGACGGAGGGACGGAAAATAAATAACAGAAACGACAACACAAAACAGACAAAAACAGACAGAAAAAGACAACAAACACAAACACAACACCACCTGTTTGCTACATGAATATGAGTGATAATGATGAGAATGTCGCAGACTCGCAGATCAACTGGATATGGGATATCGTATCATCACTAGAACGGGAAAAAAAGGAAATGGAAAAGGGAAAAAAGGGGGGAAAAAAAAGACGACAACGAGAGTGACGAAAAAAAAAACGACGGCTTAATAGCGACGGAGAGGTTCCTTTTACGACCCCTGAAACAGCTCGTTCAGCGCCTCTTCCCCGATTCTCTTGTACTCCTGAAGGTGCGGATAGAGGAATGGGATCCCTGGCGCCTCGCGCATCTGCTGTCGGTACGTGGCGTAGTTGTCGGACGTGTTGCACAGTTCGGCCACGTTGGGTGGCAGCAGAGGGGTCATGGTTATCCTCCCTAGAGTGGGATCGACGTTGGTTGTCCACAGACATCCAACGCTGTACGCCTGGAGGCCGTTGATCATCGCTGTCGTGGAGTGGTAGTTTCTCATACCGTGCAGTGTCTATGTTTGCAGGCGTTAGATCAAGTCACATCATATTGTTTGCTATCAAATCGCAAACGAGGAAATGGAATAGTCTTGATGGCCTGAGAACCCACCTCAATACACTCGCGGATGTACCCCACAAGCTCGGGCAGCGCAGTGCAGCACTCCCACACCGCGCAACTGAGCTTATGCCATTTGTTGTGGAGAGCGTCCACGGTGGGCTCGTTCTCCACGGTGATCTGCGACCGCGACAGTCGCGCAAAGTCGGATTCATCGCTCCTGTGCAAGGTGTGGGCCAGATCCGCCGGGGAAATCGACGCCAGCAGGTCGTCCAGAAACGGGACGCTCGTCTCGAACTTGTGGTTCCAGTCCATCGTCGGGACGTGCACGTACGTCTGGCGGAACCGGACCGCCAGCACAGAAAGCACTTTCAGAACAGAGGTCAGTCCGGTTGGATGGCCTCGGAACAGCTCCTGGATCGGACCGGCGATGAATTCAAACCCTGGGCCCGTATGTCGAGGCAGGTCGTCAGCCTCCCCGTTTTGGTATCTGGTCAGACACTGCACCAGGGCTCGATGGGTGAAGGGACTCCGGGTCCGAAGATGCTGGTATCAAAGAGTCAGCAGAGAGGATGATGCGTGCTGGTAGGGGACGAACCTTCTCAACCTCCCTGTACTTGTCAACCTCGTTCGGATACATCTCCAGGTAGTGGCACAGATGGATGTAGAAGGCATTGTGCTGCAGAAGAAACCAGTCCACGGCAGGAGCCGGATAACCCAGGGCGCAGCGCACCCACTCCTCGAAGGGAACCGTTTTGAATTGCAAGTGACTCTCCGCATCGATCCTCACGGCAATGGCCAGCGGATCGGTCTCCTGGCGAGCCTGCGCTGGAAACCAACTCCATGAGACGCTGGACGGCGTCGACGACTGGGATCGTCGAAGGATCTCCTCCACCTTCTGCACATGGGAGAAATTGGGCAGGAAGGTGAGCTCGTACGGCTGCAGGAAGGTGGACAGGAAGCCGTCGATGGTGCTGGCGTTGCGGCTCTGGAGGACGGTCCGGGGCAGGTTGCTGTCGCTGAACAGACCAAACTGGATGACCAGGCTGATCTCCCGGATATCAAAGGTCCACAGGACGGTCGTGGCCTCGTCCTCCCACCACCGGTACGGAACGAAGAAGCGAGGGACCTCGTCGGCGGCGCGAAAGAGGAGCGGATAGGTCACGGCACCTTGAGCCATGCTGGGCAGGCCATCAGCCTGGAGCAGGTTGTCAGAGGAGGGATACGCGGGCACCTCGGTCGAAGCACTGGTGACCTGGGCAAGCGAACCGGCGCCCTGAAGCTCGCCAGGGAACGAGGACGAGGAGAAGGACGACTCGGTGGTGGACAGCGAGGCGGTCGTGGGCGGCCGGCCAGCCCAAGTCTCGAAATCCGGGGCAGACATGGAGGGCAGCCAATCAATCCCCCGAGACAGTCATCCACAACATAGCAGAGACGCGATCCTGGAGTCTGGACAGGGCATGCAGGCGGACAGGCAGGCGGCAGGGCGTCAGCAGGCCGTCCAGTCCATTTGCTGCACGCAAGATCAAACGTGCTCTCCAGCGGCGATCGCGACAAACAGGAGGCGGTCCACAGGCCAAGAGGCAAACAGGGCAGAGGAGCAGGGCCTATGATATTATTCAGTCAGACAGTTCAGGACAGCGCTGGGCCTGCGGCTGATGGCCTTGCCACCGCGGGAGAGATCCACGAGAGGGCAGGGCGAGAGGGGTCTTCTTCTTGCCGCGCATCGCTCCGGGCCGCTTTAATTGCTCATCCACTCACGGCCTGACAGGGCGAGCTTATTACGAGCCCACGGCCCTTAATTCGGGCTCCTGGCATGCCCAAGGGACGCCAGAGTGGCGCTCGACGACGCCAGCGATCCAGTTCCGCAGCGCTGGGTCTCGGAGTCTCCCATGAGCCGGGTTCGCCTGTGCTAAGCGCGATCGTGCCAGTCCACACGCCCTCGCCTGCTGCCAGGCCGCTGCACCGAGTCATCTGGCCTGCCTGCCAGTGCCAGTCGTCCGTGATCGCTCGTCCGTCAGCATTCGCCTGCCATCCGCCCTGCTCAGCCGTCGCTGTCGTGTCGTTGCTCGTGATTTGGTTTGCTTGGCGCCGCCTGTGGGAGAGTGGAGGCGACTAGACGGAGCGCGAGGCCGTCTCCACCACCGCTAATCGTCGCTGCGAAGGGGCAGAGGCTACCGAGTAGAACACCATCGAAGCGCCGTCCTGCTCCGTGGCCAGAGGGCATCGAGGAATGCAAGAGGCGGTCAACATACGGACGACGCGCGCTGCGTAGCCGATCACCGCCCGCGCTGGCTGCCGCTGGTGACGATAAACGGCGATGGATGGGGGAGTCGCGTATGGTCACAAGGTGAAACAATGCTAATGATCACTGTGATCGTTAGCATCAGGTATCGTGGCAGCCCGGTGGGTGTTCTCAGGGCCGATCTCTTGTTGCTTTTTCTGCTGTTTCCCCCCCCAGGGTGTGCGCCGCAGCGCATGGACGGAACGATTTATTCCCCAGCATTTCGGCAACGGTGCTGCAGTGGCAGTCTCCTTATTTCTTCTAGATCACCATCGAAGTATTATTCACCAGACGATGGCGGGTGATCAGGCAGCATGGCGATCTCCAGCAGGGGAGTGTGGTCAACAACTCCCGAGAAGGGGAATGGTTTCCTCAGACCGTCGAAGTCTACAGAGTCCAAGAGTCCGTCAGCCGGAGGGATCTCCAAGGAGCCCGTTCTCCATGTGCGCAACTCTCCGACCCTTCTCGTGCAGCTGATCACAAATGCGTTATCGATCACATCCACCCCACGCTACTCTGGCGCCATCAGATTCGATTCCTCTTGGCCTTTTCTTGGATAGGATGATGTGACAGGTATGCCGGGTTACACCGCACGGAACCGCTAGCGATTAAGTTGTTCCATTACTTCATCCCACCGTGGCCACGCTGGCCATTGAGTTTGAACGCCGCCCACGGAGATGCGGACTGCCGGCAAGGCCGGCAAGAGTCAGCAGTCAGCACGCATAGCTACGGTGCGGAGGAAACAGCCCTTGGGGTCGAGGGTGGATCCTCATCTTGCATCGCGCCGTCCGCTCAGGCGCCTTGCGTCTGCATAATCAATGCTAACTAGCCCGAGAAGATCCCGAGAGAGAGGAAGACGGAGGACTAACTAGCGAGAGGAAATTTTCCGAGTCAGCATGTCCACAGAAGAGTCCGTAGTCCGTACGGAGGACAGGGCACTGTACGGACGTTACATATACGGAGTATGTATCACCACCACTACCAGAGTCAACCTGCCACTCTGTCTAGTCAACGACAGGAGAAATAAAAAGTCGAGAGTATTTACGGCCGTATGCAGTTGGAACGGCAATGCATGCCTGCAGCAGCTAGCAGAACGTGATACCTACTTGTAATTGTCCGGTACAGATACAGATACGGAGTAGTCGTTTCATTTGGCAGACAAGCAAGGCAAAGCAAGGCAAGGCGAGACTAGAGTGATTATTGTTTTTTTTTTGCTATTATTTATCATTTGCTTTTTCGCTTTCTCGTATGGGAGGACTCCCCCTTTTAATAACACCCTTCCCAGAAATCTGAATAAAAAGTCTGACTAAGGCAAGTCTTTAGACCATGCCGATCGTCTAATCGCTCCAAAAATAAAAATAAAAATAAAAGAAAATCTAACTCCAAGAAAACAAGGAAATGCCGCCAGTAGTACGCCGTACGCCGTACTCCGTATTTGGTATTCTGTAGTGATCACTTTAAGGGATCGTCTACCCCAGCCCGCGTTGCGTTGCGTTGCGTTGCGTTTCATTGCGTCGTGTCGCGTCGTTCGCTCGCTTGCTCGCTCGCTTCAATCCTTGGCTTATTGCAGCGGCTTGGTTTGGCTTAGTTTGGCTTGGTCTGGTCTGGTCTGGTGTGGTCTGGTTCGCTAAGCTTCGCTTTACTCTTACTCCGTACCGTACTCCCTTCTCCGAGTCGGAGTTCCGTCCGTACTATGGGGTGGAACCGTCGAACCATGGAACCATGGAACCTCTACGGGTAGATAGATACCTAGATAGATAGAGTATAGGTTACTATGAATATATACCTACTACGTACCTTTTCTGAGGAAATGATTGATTGATCCAGATCATCCATTGCCCCGGACAGAGTATGAATAGAGGCGGACCTAAACTTCGGAAAACTACGGACGGACCGTACGGACGGAAACATCCTTCTTGGAGTTGGACCATGGATCACTGAATCAGCTAGAGCAGAGTACGGAGTAAGGTACTGTACTTACTCCTGTTAATTATCCCTCTCCAAGCTGATTCTGTACTGTGCTGTACAAATGGGAATTACTATAGAATAGAAATAGAAAATAGCACTCTGCAGTCAGCAGCATATGTACTCCGTACTTCCTACGGAGTACTCTGTACAGGCATTATTGAATTGAATAGAATTCCCTATTCCGGATACGCTGAAAAATATCATTAAATATATTAATCAATCAATGCTAATAATGCCATGCCAAAAATTTGTCAGTCAAACGGCCCCTCGACGGAAGTGGGTCATTTCATGGTCTAATCTAAGCCAGGATCAAGCCGAAACAAAACCGAAACAATCCTCGCTAATTCCCAATCTCTATTAGCCTAGTCCGTAGCGTAGTCTGTCGACTATATTCCTCCAGACTCTTGGAGATGGATGGGCTGTTTCATATTAGTACTGCAGACGCGGGAGACGTTGCGGCCTAACGACTGTACGGAGTAGGTACTCCGTACTCTGTACGGTGGAATAGGTAGGTATCTACCTACCTACCTACCTACCTAGGTATGTACTGGATTCCTGGCCTAGGAACAGGCTTAGCGTTCCCTGTCACACCATAGCTTAGGTACTACTTCGTACTGTACCTACGTAAGGAGACAATAATAATCAAGTAGGATCAATTCGGTTGGTTACTGAGCGAAAGTCCAGCCGAAGGGCGGCGTGCACAGTCAGCATTAGTATCTACTCTCTAGCCCGTCTTAGCATGGTCCCAGGTACCTCTGCCAAGGATCCGCCAAGCGAGCTAGCGCATTCCAAGTATTTGGTCGTCGGGAATTATTGGGAGGGCAATGATTGCCGTGCTGGCAGTGGCAGTGGCAGGGGCCAGAGGTCGCAGGCCCGCAGGGCTCTCGACTCCTCAATTTAGTACTCCGTACAGGTATCCATGATGGATGGATGTTGATCTGGACTGTGTCCCTCAGACTCCCTTTCAGAGGTATAGAATAAAGAGTAAGACATTTTCTGAGTCCTCTGAGGCAGGCACCGGTGTGATCTTCAACTTTTAAGCCCCCTGCGACTAAGATGCGCCAGGTGTAGCCACAGCCAGTGCTTATATAAGCCACAGCACACTGGATGTCTGCTTCATTTTTTTTCTTACATAATTAAATAAATAGTTACCGGCGAGCCAACGAGACCACACAATTAACTCACGGTTTAAGCTCTGTATCCTGGTTTTTTTTTATGCGAGATAAGCTTTCTCTGCATCACCTCCAGAGAGTCAGACGCTGGAGCGGATGCATCGTGTTTGTCTGTCACCGCATATAGTGACGTGTTCGCAGTGGCTGTTGACTAGGTAGTAGAAGTATTTGCTTCTAGTAAGTTTCTACTAGAGTAGTAATTCGTACTCCGTACGGAGTATTCCGGCTCTTATCTTCGGGATCTTATCAGAATGCCGACTTGGGTCTTAACGACCACTGGGCTAGCTATATCCTAGTATCAGTAATCTCTGGTGGCCATGACTGTCATACAGTAGCAGTACTCTACAGAGCACTGCACCTGCTCGTGGAATGCACTTCGGTCCGAACTCAGTCGGATGGATGGAACTGCTAATAGTCCTAGGGCCCTAACCTGGGCAGCAAGCACGGAGTAAGTACCTAGGTAAGTATTACTCTGTCGTCTCTATTAATTAGCGCTGTGCAGATTGCGTATTCCGTAATAGTGCCTTCTGGGAAATTGGCCCACCTGTCTAGCTGTCCTCAAGTTCCAACCTTCGACTGGACGGAGAATTTTTTTTAAAAAATTGCCGGAAGATTAACAATTGTATGCAAGCAGGTTGATTAATTAGGTAGGTAGCTACTGTAATGTAAACTACTGCATGAGGTCAGACTCAGCTTATGTCCTTTACCTCGGCATCTCTTTAGTCTTTACAGACTGCAGTACAGTGCACAGTGGGATGAAGGATGAAGGATCGCTGGATCTTTTCCCTGCAAGGTTCCAAGCGCCGACCTCTTGCGGCAACGCTAACTGGTTGGTCCGACTAGAGACCTGCCAAGCGACACCGGTTTGTGCAATCACCTCATGCTGTTACTATTCGATCATTGTGACGATAGCCCCAAAGTTGGGAGGCTTGAATCGCTGGCCATTGATATACTCCGGAGTATATATCCAGGCTTTTAGTTTTGCTGTGATTTATTAATTGTTTTGTGACGATGTCGGATGATGGATTGTTGTCTCATACTCGCTTGTGTGTTTCCTGCAGATTCCTGCAGCTTAGCTGCGAACTTGAGGGAGCTGCCTACCTAGGTAAGGACGGACAGTTCGAGCGCTCGAGATAGGGTGCCTCTTCTAGCGTACGCTACGGAGGGTTCTGTCAATTGTATTCTGGTGTACAGAGGATTACAATGAGAGCCTATCCTGTCCTGATACCCAGCTGCTGCCCACTCAATTTCATTGAACTCTTTCGTGAGTCAATACTGCCATACACAAGTCCTCTCCCTGTCTGAAAGCATCCCTACCACAAGCTATAACAAGCTATATGGCAGACCAGAACAGGACTACTCCGTAAGTATTATTTCTCAATATCGTGAACGCCTTCAGAGCATTGCCAATTCCTTTCCATCTCATCTGATCTTGTTTTCACTCCGTCTTCTCGTTCTTCGGTGCCTTCGCATAGCCAAACACCCCCAACAGATACGCAACGCGATTCGCAAACAGAAACGCAGACGCCCCGATATTCCCCCAGGTCACTGCACCCCACGACCCGACCTCGACAAAGGCATCCCACCCCATCGCCACATACGTCGCGTAGATGTGACCCAGGTCCGCAATGGCCAGCGCAATCAGGTAGTTCCGCAGCACACGAGGCTCCGACGTGCTGTACATGATGCCTACCCCCACGAACATCAGGAGCAGGTAGATATTGCCCAGCTGGTACGCCACAGCGACGGTGCTGGGATGGAAAGGCGTTGGGGGAGGCGGCACCGTGGGCGTCTGGCCCGAGAGGAAATACTCCAGGTCAAAGACCACGCCCGCAAAGCCGGCGATCCTGCAGGCAGATGCCATCGCATCGCGTTGCCGTCAGTAGAGGTCTTGTCTGGTCGTAATGTGGTTTGGATAACGGCCATGATGAAAGGGGATAACAGAACAAAATCAAGGAGTTTGAAGACACTGGAGACAGAACACGGCTGGCCCCTCGAAGATACTCACAAGGAGATCGGCTCCAGGACCGCAAAAAGAATGTGAGGCCACGTCGGAAAGATAGTAGACATGGCTCCGATTGTTCGATTCAGTGCAATTGATTGATCGGACTCGGACAGAAGAGTTCAAGATAGTTGCACAGATCAATGCGTAAGATCTAGTGCGAAGATGCGAAGTAAGGAATTCCTAGAACGTAGATCTGAATAGGCGAACAGCTCAGTTGGATGTATTTATGGATTCAGTGTTAAGAGATTGTTGGATTCATCGCAGGTGAGGAGCTTCTTATAAAGCGGTTTCAGGCATGTTGTACAGAATACGGAAACGTACTGTGCTGTTGCAGCAAACTGCCACTGTGTCCAGGGAATTGGTATGACTGAGAATCAGTGTCTCCTTTCTCTTCAAACTGAGCGAAGGACGCTACACAAAGCCTTGTATCGCCTGAGAATGCAACAAGTGGATGAAGCCTCTGAGCTGCGGAGATGGTTGTCTCGCGGGCCGTACAGATGCGTTTCGTGACACTTGCCGCGTCGACAACTCCCTAGCCTCTCAACTCCAAGAGCCAGCCAACCCCTCTGTGAACTCGAAATCATGATAACTATAAACCGTCGAGGCAGACAACCCTGGCTTGGTCGAGACTCATTCCCATCCATTTACCGTGTCTCGCGTCCCTGTGAACCACCGCTCCCGATGTGATCCTCTCTCGTCGAGGGATCCTCGACGTCTCCATCCACGCGACGACGATCATGATGAAATCCGGAGGCACCGCTGCTTCGTCCCCCGGGGACGACACGTCCTTACCCCAGTTCCGTGATATTCACCCTCAGCTTCCCAGCCTCCGTATCGCTCCTCTCCGCCCGCCGGCTCCCTCCCGTATCTTGAAGGCACCCCTGCCGCTCGAACCTACCGCCAGTGCTGTTCATGACAAGACCAAAATCCCCCCGACCAGCAGCACGACGACGACGACGACGACGACGACGACCGCTGTGTCCGGCGGAACAACTCTCCCTGCGAAACTGCCAACCCTGGAGGAGTTTCTGAACGCTGCTCGCACCACCCACTCCGTCGTGGGCTCCTCAGTCGATTCGGTGTCCAGTCTAGAACCTCCGCCAAAGACCATCCTTCCGGCCTTCGTCAATCTTCGTGCCTTGGAGAAACTGCCGTACTCCTCCTTTGAGGAGAATGCTCCGCACAAGCGTCGTCGCCTGGACGTTTCTGGAGACCACTTTTCCGGCGAGCCTCTCCAATTGCCGGTTCCCCATGCTCAGAGCGAAAAGAAGCCCCCGCCGCCGTTTGGGCCCTTTGCCATCTTGAACGGCCTTAATGAACCGCCGCCGAATGCGGCCCTCTTTCCTCCCATTGAGCCAGGCTCGCTTCCGCCGATCTTGACCAGGCCTACAAAAGATGTGTCCGTGGGCGGGCCGGACGCTATACAGTCTGACAGACACTCGGCAAAGGAGTCGGTCGACAAGCGGGAGGGACGGCTGGAGGAGATTCTCGATTCGAAGAGTCAAGAGAAAGCGGGACAGGCGAGTGAGGTAGCGACAGCAGCAGGCGATGACAAGAAAGGCCATACAGGCGGCAAAGACGGTACAGCCGGGACTTCGGAGACGTCCCAGAAGCCAGTGGAAGACAGTGATGAACCAATGTCGCCCAAGACACGAGGCCGCTCCCGCAAGAAGCTGAGGAAATGGACCGAACAGGAGACTCACGATCTCCTGAGAGGGGTGGTGAAATGTGGCATCGGCAACTGGACTGCTATCCTCGCGCAGCCCGAATTGAAGTTCAACAAGCGAACGGCTGCCAACTTGAAAGACAGGTATGTAGATCAGAACCATCACCAGGCTTCATTGCTGATCGGCTTTAGGTTCCGTGTCTGCTGTCCATGGGCATATGGGTAAGTCTTGAAGTGGATTTGGGTGTTGTTCACCACTGACGGGAGACAGCGCTGCCGATCCCAATGAAGCCACCAGACAAATACAGACAACTCTTGCGAATGCACTGATGAATGCCGAGTCGAGGGACTCTGGCGCCGGGGGGAAGATTCTGCTACCAGATCCCCGACCGAACAAGCCGGGGGCAGAGTCTGGATCAACTGCGAGCGACGCAGCTGAACCCTCGTCAGGATCTGACGCAACAGGGTCTCAGACTCGTAGTACTAAATCCTTATCCTCATTGAAGACAGCTCCTACACTCTCGAACAAGTCCAAATCCACCCTGGTGTCCTTGGGCATACCGGAGCCGTACTTCACCATCAAGTCCAAACGGCGGTCTCGGCGGCCCTTCACGCCGGCGGAAGATGAGGCATTGCTGAAGGGCTACGCCGTGCACGGCTTCCAGTGGACTATGATACAGCAAGACAAACACCTGAACTTGTCTCATCGCAGAGCGACAGATCTGAGGGATCGTTTTCGAACGAAATTTCCCCACGCGTATCGCGAAGGCGGGTCTGTCAGCGGGAAAACCATTGGGACTCAACTGAACACGCCTGCAGATAGAAACCGAAACCTGGGCTCTGGCTCGCTTCAGGCGAACGAGCATCTTCTCAAGCATCCCATCCTGCCGGATCCAAAGATCAACACTCCTACGAAAAAGAATAGCCATGACATTCCTACAGCAGCAGCAGCAGCAACTACAACGCTGGGACCTGGACCTGGACCCGGACCCATTGATGCTACCATGCTTCCTCCAGCACCAGCACCACAACCACCACCACCTCCTCCTCCTCCAGCACCAGGTCTCCTCGACATGTCATCCGGTCCGGGCAGCAGCTCAGGAGGGGTATTTCCATTCTCATTAGAGGAGAGCACCACCGCTACTACGACTGCCGGCAACTCCTCCTCCTCCTCTTCTTTATCTTCATCTTCATGGGAAGATAACACCTTACCACCTCTAGTATGGGACGAACTGGGTTGAGCGAGCGATTGAGCGACTTGTTACATTATAATTGCATTTTTTTTCAATTCATCCAGGGTTGTATTTTTCTGTTTAACAGTAACTGGGGTGGTAGTTTATGCTTTTCCTTTATTTTTTTTACCTTTTTCGGAGTTTTTTTTTTATGGTTTCGGTTTTGGTTTCTAATATATACCCCTTATCGTGTGCGTGCATCAGACGGAAGAATCGTCTATCATCTTTTATTAATTATTCAATCATGTCGGTTTTCCTCTACATAACTCTCAATTTGCAATTTCTTTTTTTCCTTTTTTTTTCTTTCCTCTTTTTCATCGTCATTGCCTCTCTTCAAGGGACTAGGTACCAACTACCTACTACGACTACTACAACTACCAGGGGTAATGTAATGTAGTTAGACTGCCCTGCTAGGCCTTGAGAAAAATACAACCAACCGATCCGATCCGATACAATCTGATTCGATCCAGTCTTTTACTTTTCATTTCTCATTTTTCATGTTTTGTTCTTATGTATAGATACATTTCCATAATTTTGGTAGTAGTCGTCAAACAGTCATCACAGTCACAGTCACAGTCACAGAGTCATAAGAGAGGAGAAGAGAAGAGAGGAGAGAAGGAGAGTAGGGAATAATGAATCCTATCCTATCCTGACTCTGCTTTTGCTTTTCATAATCCTTTTTTAAATTAATCCCGAGAGACGAGAAGAGAAAGAAAAGGGACTGACTGACTAACTGACTGAACTAATAATTAAATTCAAGAGAACAGGACAGGACAGGACAGGACAGAACAAAACCGAAATTAAATTGGAATTTTGTAGACCTTGTAGACCTGGTCTGGTCGTGGAGTATAGTATAGACTAGAATAGTCTAGAATAGTAGAGTATCATCAAGTCATCACCAATCAATCGATCAAGCAGTCAATCAGTCAATCAATCGAGAGCAAAATGGAAAAAAAAAACCGAAAAGAAACAAGGTTGGCGCTTTCGCTCAGGATGTATTCAGGATGTATGCATATGCATATCGTTAGAGTTGATAGAAGATCATAGCTTAATAATTATTCTTAAGAGGACAAGACAAGGAAGATTGCGTGAATTGCATTTGCGTGCCGAGATGATGATGACAAAAGAACGCCTAACCGTTTCGACAGAAAATAGGAATAGAAATAGAGAGATGACAATGAAACAAACAAACTGATATGTCCAGTGAATAAAGACGAATAACGGGTTGTCTTGTTTCCTCTCCTCTCCTCTAGTATCATTTCATATCGATCGAGAATGAATGGAGGAAGAGCTAGAGGAATGGATAGATTACCACGCATTGCGGTCCCAGTTTGGATCTGCGAAAAAGCAACGTGTTAGCCATGTGGGCAACATCCCCTCTAGATCCAGCCACTCACCTTGAATAAAACTAGCCAGCACCTTACTCCCCGTCTGCAGCAGCGGATGACCCGCCACAATCTGCAGGAACCGCTGCAGCCCTTCCCGGCGGTGCTCAATCACGTCGTCGCTGAACCGGTTGGTGAACACCTTGCCCGGCAGCGGCGGGATGGTGACGCGCGAGCTCTCGCGCTCGAGGATGTCCCGGAAGTGCTCGAAATCCGAGTAGCGGCGGCGCACGACCGAGTGCTTCAGCTTGAAGGCGGGGATGTTGGTGCGGCAGACGATCTCGTACGAGGTGTACATGTTGCGCGATGTCCCGTGTGTTTGGGGTTGCGGACCTGTTGCACATGAACAAAAAATGGTTAGTAAGATGGATGTAAGTTTGATGAAATTGGTTCTTGTGCAAGTGTTGCAATGGTGGCGGTTGTTGCGAGCGGGGTTTCATTTATGGTGTCGTTCAACTCACTTCAATCTCGAGAAAGTTCTCCGGCGGACCGTAGATCTCTTCAAAGGTCTGCTGACGCGCGTCCGGGACGGACTGCATCTTGGAAAAAGATTAATTGATGATGTCTCTTTCAGTCGAGTGCTGGTATGTATATCTATCTATCGCCTATCGGAATTGGAAAAGCGGGGAAGACTAGGCTTCTAGGCCACACTGGACGAACTGCTTGGACGGGAATTCACGGCTGTTTGGCTGTTTTCGACAAAGCTTCGCCAGGAGTGATGAGTGCTGTGCTTGACGGCGTGCGCGAATTCGAAATCTCTGGTGATACGTAACGTAGGAGGAGGTAATGTACCCTGTTATCTCAATGGCATGCCTTGTGTCTCGGCGGTTCCCATGGCGGGGGCCGTTCTGCAGCCCCATGCCGCCGGCAAAGCGTTGCTCCGGTTCCGATGCGACATCTGCAGGCAGACATGATTTCTCTAGACTAGAAAGTTCACTCGAAACACTGCCAATTGATCTCTGAGAAGGTTCATATGTATATATTTACGAGCGAATATCCACTGAAACAAGAATATCCGTTTATTCCGAAGTATATCTCACATTACAATATGTATTCAAGAAATATGAACAACCTAACTAAACTATCCCGCTAAAAATGAAGGTGTGGTATCAAGAAAACGTCTCTTCATGAGTCCAACATTCACACTCTGTCGCATGTCTCATCTAATCCTTGAGTTAGCAAAGCAAGACAAAGTCAGGCAGAGGCATTCTTACGTTTAGAGGTTGTTGCCGAGGGTGGCCACAACGTTACCAACAGGGACGCCAACGCCCGGCAGACCAAGACCAGAGACAAGACCAGCAATGTCAGGCGACAGCTGGATCAGAAGGACCTTGCCGTCGTCACCCACGACAGTCAACAGACCCTCGGTCTGAGGGCCCAGGTCCTTAACCAAGTCGCCAACCGAACTGGCGCTGGCGACGACAGACCCAGCAGGAACGCCCACAGCGGGCAGAGCAAGACCGCTGAGAAGTTCAGTCACCTCCGGGTTCAGCTGGATCAGAAGCTTCTTGGCATCCGGGCCAGTCACGGTCAGAACACCGTTGACCTGCTTTCCCACGTCGTTGAGGAGCTGTCTGGTAGCCTGGCGCTTGACGTGAGCACCAAGGGTGCCGACAACCTCGCCGACGGGAACGCCAACGCTAGGGAGACCAAGGCCGGAAACCAGGGCAGCGACGTTAGGAGCGAGCTGGATGAGGAGGGCGGAGCCATCTTGGCCAGTGACCGTCAGAAGACCCTGTGTCTTGGGGCCCAGGTCTTTGAGCAGGTCACCGACAGAGCTGGCAGTGGCAACGACAGAGCCGACAGGGGTGCCCACACTCGGGAGACCAAGGCCGCTCAGAAGGGCAGCAACCTCAGGGCTGAGCTGGATCAGGAGCTGCTTGGAGTCCTGGCCAGTGACAGTCAAGACGCCGTTCACTTCGGGGCCGAGGTCCGTCAGCAGCTGGCCACTGCTGCCAGGAGTAGGAGTCGTCGAGGGAGTTGGGATGCCTGACAGGATGGAGGGCGCAGAGGGAGTTGAACGAGGCAGCTTAGGCAGTTCAGACACTCCAGTGATGCTGGAGGGGGTGCCTGAGGGGATTCCCGATGGAATGCCCGAGGGAATGTTCGACGGGACAGAAGGCGCAGAGGTAGTCGGCAGAGGCACTCTGGAGATGCTGGGGATGCCCGCCGGAGCTGCAACAGCAGAGGACGCCAGAGCGGCGATAGCAAGAATCGACTTCATTTCGACAAGCCGACAGTAAAAAGAGTGACAGATTACGAACGAGGGTATTATGAAGCTCGTTGGATCAGAAGAAACGAAGCAAGCAAAGAGCGACTGGACTGATGCTGAATTTCTGGAGATGAGAAATACGAAGTACTCTGGTCGCCATTAAATAGATTCACCAGGGAATAGAGATCTTCGCTGTCTGCTCCTGAAGCTTTCGGCGCAGATGATCATATCCCCTGGTCGTTGGCTATTCTCAGGCTTGGGGATGCACTAATCAATAGTCGGTGCCAGACGGGCCATCATATTTAGCTTAGTCGAAGCAATTCCAATCGGACGGGTCTAGTGATTGTCAATGATCGCCCACTTGGCGACGATCACATCATTGTAATTAATGCCAGTAGAGCCTCCAGATGGGCATGACAGAAGTGGTCGACGGTTCGCAATAACAGGCATTGAGTCTTTTCGTCTGTTAGTACAGGGGCAAAAAATACCGATATACAGAAGACTTTGACAGAACTGACTTGGCAGAATGATATCTGGCCATGATCAAATCCTGAGATGGCGTCTTTTCCCCGATCGATGATTTCATTGTACTCCGTAGTTTGATGGAGTGGGCCAAGTGGGCCTGAAGGGGTCATAAAAAGACGAACTACTCCGGATATATTACTACGGAGTCAACAGGTCCAACTAGAGTGATTCTCGACCGAATGGGCAAGGAGTAATAACAATCAACAAAAAAAATACGGAGTACGGAGTAGCAGCTCTAAGAGGGATTGAATCCACGCTCGTGGCTAGGAGAATCTTAAATCTGAACAGAGTATCTTTCTATGCAGTCTATTCCCACCGAAGAGCAAGGGAAAACCAATCCAGAACTCTGGTTATTCGCTTGAAACGCATACTGCGTATTGGATAGAGTACTTCGTTAGCAAACGTGGGATCTCCCAATAGTCGAATCTTAAATCCAATAGGGAGAATTATAGGGCGAATGATGATTTCCGAGATTGGTATCTGGTAGCCGTCTAGTGCCAATGAACGAAGATTGTCTTGTAGCTATGGACTCACTGGATCCCAATGCTCTGCCCTCTTGACCAATTACATGATATCTTTCACGAACAAGATCAAAGATTAGAGCCTTACGATTCAGCAGCCGTGGTAAAGAGGCTCTTAGTGCTCTATCCCGACCATCTATCCAGATTCCTCCGTCTACTCCGGAGTAGGGGATCTGGCTCATTTCGTCCGCAATTATCATCTCCTAGCAGGAACCTTAAACAAATGGAGGAAACGTGGACTGGAGAAAGAATGAGATCGACACAGTTAATATGAAGAGAACGCAGGATCTGCCGCCAGTTCTCCACAGCGCCATCGGGATCCCCTCCTCCGTGCCCGCGGTCTTCCGACATATCAGTGTGCACTTGCCGATTTCCGTGCGCCAAGCGGGAAGCTGTTCGTTGTTGTTCATGAGCTTGCCTGAAAGCAAAGAAAAAATGTCTGTTAAAATCATCCATCCTTTATATACCCAGGCTCTCCTCCCTATGCCCAGTATCTGGGGCCAGCAGTACGAACTCCGTTTGAGCTAGAGGCATTATTGGCATTGTCAGTCTCAAGATGCTGAAACCAGCTGCGCCCTTTGCTGTTGGAGGAATGAGAAGAGAAGAAGAAGGGACAGATTCAACAAACTACACTGACTCATTTGACTCATCTCCAGTTGGATCTCTCTCCCGCACGCAGAAAGAAAGCTCATTGCCAACGCAGTTCGCCTCTGTTCGACACGGTTTGACTGGAACAAACTTGGATGGTGCATGCACCAAAGTCGAGACTCTGTCAGAGAAATTGCCCTGAGGCAACAATACCATGCTAGAGGTTAAAATAGGGACTATTTCCAGAGAGAAGTCCAGCGAGTATTTATGTCCCAATTGGCCGATATTTGTACGAAGAAATGCGCTGCCACTTATCTGCTGATATCTCTCCAGGAACTTAACGATCAAATCCCCTGAATTAGCCGTGGAAGCTGATGGCCAATCGTCTACGATTGCATTGATATGGGTATCAGAACAGCGAGAATATCGGCTGTGCAGTCTGCCAATTAATCCTTTCGAGCCAGAACTATTCACATATCTGAGATGGCATGACTCCAGGACCGACGCTACACGGCACATAGTGTAATCATCTGTCGTCTATACCGATAAACCACTTTTGAGGTGCTGGACATGGTACCAATGACTTCATTGCTACACTGCTTGAAAAACTCCTGAATTTTCTGCAGAAGAAGCTGGCAGTATTGGCAGCTGGAGGAGTTCTTACACGGATTCTTGTCTAGTTTCTTCGACCTCATTCGGAGGAACTAGATGGGATTTAAATAGTTATTTATCTAGAGATACTATTCTGAGCTGAAAGATACAATAAGATGCATATCTAGATATATCTACAAGAGTACGACGTCGCACTTGATGGAAATAATGCTGGCTGAAGTGAAAGAGCTTTTCAAATTGACAACAGAAATGCCAAATCAAGCACGAGATCAGAATAATGCCGATTAAATCGTACGTATGCAATGTGGAGAATCGGGGATAGGAGATAAGGTGGGGTGACAAAGGCCGGATTAGTGAGCTATCGATAAGCAAGCCAATTGACAACCGACACAGTCGCCATTCGCGGCTTCTGCTTCCCCCAGACAGCATTATTGCCTCGCACCAGCCTCGTCTGTACGATGAGCGCCTCCAGCTCCCCGCCCGGCCACCGTTCCGGATCCCACTCCCCCCGACAGGCGGACACCACCTACCACCCTGCCCCCGAGTGGCCGGATGACGAGGAGGACCGGGACATGGACGACGAGCCTGAATCGGACCGCTCGGAGGATCGAGAGTACCACGACGAGGACGAGGACGAGGACGAGGACGACGAAGACGAAGACCACGACGACGACGATCTATTTCGTGAGCCAATGCCTAGTGCCCTGCTTCTTCTGCATCCTGCTCTTCTGACCGGCTTCGCACAGATGATCCCGAATCAGGCCTAGGCGACATCCAGTTCGAGTTCACCATGGAGTCTTCCGATAACGAGCACGCGGGAGAAGGAGGCCAGCAGGCCAGACGAACTCGGGTGACGCGAAGTGAGAACACCAGGTGCCAACGCAGATTAATGGTGATACGACTAATGCGTTTCCAGTCACATCCGCGCAGGTCCTCCAGCTCCTCGGAGCAAACGGCCTTCGACGAATCCTCCAGTCGCAAGGGTTACTGGCCGCGGATGACGACGATGAGGACTACGGCCTGCATTATGGATACCGCGTTCGGAGACGGCGACGAGAGCGGCCGGCCGGGGATATCTTCCCCAAAGTTCCCAGCGACGTTGGTACGGAATTGATGGGGTCTGGCCTGTATGGCAGCAA
Source organism: Rasamsonia emersonii CBS 393.64 (assembly GCF_000968595.1). NCBI lineage: Eukaryota > Fungi > Ascomycota > Eurotiomycetes > Eurotiales > Trichocomaceae > Rasamsonia > Rasamsonia emersonii. The sequence continues at coordinate 21,061 of NW_013563353.1, forward strand.
CCCCCACTATGTCGACGAACTGAAGAAGCGCAAGAAGAGACTGGCCACGAAGCTGATGTGGCGTGAATTGGGCATTGGGACGGCGGGCGCTCAGAAACGGGATGTCCGGTCGATATTCCAGGTATGGACGGCATCACGTCTCGTCACTGCACGGCCGATGCTAAACTCTCCACAGGATATGATCCCAGGTTCGAAACCAGACAAGATCATCCACTTCGACTCGAGGTGCTATTCCGGACAGTTTTCCGACGACGGCAACTTCTTTTTCTGCTGTTCGCAGGACTTCAAAGTTCGCATGTACGACACATCGAATCCGTTTGACTGGAAGTACTACAAGACGGTAGATTATCCATTCGGTCAATGGACCATCACGGATGCGACCTTGAGCCCCGACAATAAATACCTGGCCTACAGCTCCATTCGACACCTGGTCTGTCTGGCACCGACGGATCCAAACGATCAATCTGACCCCATTCTCCTTGATTTCTCCAACATGGGGCGCAGGAGAGGTGGAGGTCATTACGGAAATTCGCATTTTGGAGTATGTCCTGTTGCTCCTGACTATGGTTTTATTGCTGACAACTCTCAAGATATGGTCTCTTCGATTCTCGGGAGATGGCCGAGAGATTGTTGCCGGCACGTCAGACCAGTCTGTGGTCGTCTATGACATTGAGACAAGACAGACTATTCTCCGACTTCAAAACCACGACGATGATGTGAACGCAGTCTGTTTCGGTGATGCCTCGTCTCCCCACATCCTCTACTCGGGCTCTGATGACACCACCTTACGAGTCTGGGACCGGCGATCGATGGCCGATGGTCGAGAGGCCGGAGTGTTCATGGGCCACACTGAAGGCCTGACCTATGTTGACAGCAAAGGCGACGGTCGCTACGTGCTGTCCAACGGCAAGGACCAGATGATGAAGCTGTGGGACCTGCGAAAGATGATGACGACGGCAGAATTCGATAAGATCGACCCTCGACGATATACGACCGGTTTCGACTACCGATTCATGCAATATTCAGAAGAGGACTACGAACCGCATCCCCACGACTGCTCGATTGTGACATTCCGGGGGCACCGAGTGCTCAAGACGCTGATTCGGTGCCACTTCTCGCCTCCTGGGAGCACCAACTCGCGGTACGTGTACAGCGGCAGCGAGGATGGGAAGGTCTACATTTACAACCTGGATGCGACGCTCGCGGGGACGATCGACGTTGGACAGGCCACCGTCGATTCGAGGCCACAGGACCAGGATATTTTTGCCACTGCGTATGAAATGAGAAGTGGCGAGATGCGCTGGAGAACCTGTGTCCGCGACGCGAGCTGGCACCCGAATGCACCCGTGTTGGCCGGTAAGTCAGAAGTCTCCCTATTGGTAAGTCATCAACGACAGGATACTGACATTTGACGTAGCAACATCCTGGAACGGCTGGGGCATGTCGACCGGAACGTGTACAATACACACGTGGAACGACTCGGCCGCGGAAGACGAAGGCGAGCCGCCGATGGGCATGAGCTACACGAACAAACTCGAGTACTCGCGCGAGTTCAACGACTTCCGGGAGACGATCCGGCAGTATGATAGAAGCCGAAGGCAAAGAGGATTGAGAGACGAGGAGGCGGCGATGGGGCTGTCATACTGACGGGAGGTCGATGCATGGAATTGGGGAGACTCCTCCTTTTGCTATTCTATTTATAATTACTGCGGGCAATTTTGTATGTACATGTTGTTTTTTTTCCTTTCCCCTCCAAATGATTATGACGGGTTTGCTTTTTTTTATATATTTGCTTTTATGATTCATTCATTTACCCAGATTCTCTTGAAGAGAATTCGATGATACGATATCCTTGACTTGACTTGCTATGATGGATATTCCCTATGACTACCCTATTCTTTTTTTGGCAGTCATAATAAGACAAATACTTGCTTGATATTTATTAAATAAATAATCCTGGACAAGAGTGAAAATGAAGAGAAAAAAAAAGTAGATTGGACTTTAACTGTACATGCAAGCAAAACGATAAAAAAAACCACAAATTATAGTGACGACCAACTCCCCGGTCTCCTCCCAGTTTAGTTTCCCGGAAAACCCCAGTGATGTGCGCTTTGGGATCGATCGTTCATCTACCACCCTCCCGATTAATCAATCAATTGCGAACTGGTCCCTAGTACTCCGTACAGTACAGTACGGACTATGCTGACAAGACAAGACATGCGCAGAAATGGTATCCACCGGATGAATGCGACGTGATCCGTTCCGTGGGTTGTTTGTTGTTTTGTTTGTTGCTGCTCTCCTCCCCTTCTCTGGGTCGGATTGAAAGAAATGCCTCCTTCGTCATGCGCCGCCGACTAGGATGTTGTTGACGGGGATATGTACTGCGCGCGCGGGCTAGTTAGCTATGAGCCGCATAACATGTGTTGAAACGTGGATAATATATTCTTGCGCTCCAGAAGATGGGTATTTTTTTTGTAATCGTCGAGATATATAGGTTCGAGGGTATGGGGTGAACTCACTCAGCTTGATGAAGTAGCCAATGGCGCCCTATTTTTTTTTCTTCAGTCAGTAATCTGTCTGCGCTGGCATTGCTGAGCTGAGCTGAGCTGAGCTTGATGGATCTTACCATGATGAGGAATCCCATGCCGACGGCCTGGCTGATCTTGATGAATTCACGCTTGTCGGCTGGATAAGCACGTCTGTTAGCTGATGTCCATGTAGCAATGACAACTAGGACATCAGTACGTACGCTTGGTGCATCGGTGGACAAACTGCATGCCATCCCGGACAAAGTCCTTGGGGATATCGGCCAGCTCCTGCAAAGTCTCCGACATGATTGATGTGGTGAGAATTAACTAGAAAGAAATTTAAGAGAGGTAGAGAATGAGAGTTAGAGAACAAAAGCAACTTCAAGGGAGAGGTGACAGACAACTGCGGAGTTCATGCAATGGCCAGGAGTAAATCTGGCTTAACGACGAGCTGGCCTTCTGGAGATTGCCCGATCAGGGATGGCGGCGCGGCCCCGGAGAAATGTTGCGACAGCTCCGGGTGGCCGGGCCTGCTCTGCTCCGCAGCTGCTGGAGGTCGCTCTCGCTCGTCACTCCCCAGTCCAACCTTCCTGCTGTCGAACGCCCGTTTCACCGCGCTTGACCTGTCTTCTGTTCTTCTAGCAGGCGTTTACTGAGGCCTGTGTCTCTGGCAGGACGGCCAGTGCATGGTATCTTCTCTCCACTTGAGTTTCTTCTCTTTTCTTTCACTGGATCCTCCTCTTCTTCCCTTTGTTGCCAATCCCTGCGGCGCACTTGCTGCAGCGCGAAAAAGAACCACGCGATTGAGAACTGAACTGGTTGATCTCCTGGTGGAGGGTTTTAGAGCCTGGTTTTCTACTAACATTACTTGTTGCTCGTTTGCGTTCTGTGTCTTCCATCTTGAAGACTCCTGTCAAACCTTGTCTCTAGCCAAGCCCTGCCTGCCTGTGGCAGAAGTGCTCGACGGCGCCGCATTCCTGTGGAATAAGCCCTGTCTACATCTCATCAAGACTTCTCATCCCTGTACTTGCCATAAAGGGTGGTCAGGCACTCAAATCTGTGTGCAAGCAAATCGTGACGGGTGGCACTAACTGTTCTTCCTGAGACCTTTGCCGTGGTCCAGCTTGTACGTATCTTCTTGTCTTCTGTCTCCTTTCTTCTTTTCTTTCTTTCTGTGCTACATGACATGACATGGCATGGAATGGCTTGACAAATGATCACATCACAGCAACTATAACTTGCACTACTTCAGGGCTCACTCATGCATGTCACCCATGTTCCTCTGGTACTAATGACTTTCCCTGATTGACAGACATGTATTTTTGATTCATCGGAAGGAAAAGAAAAAAGCCTGTGCATAACACAAAATCAAGCAATCAATCACTGTGACTTGTCACTTGCGTCCACACATAATCAACCACGATGGCCGAAGCCGACGATAACTTTGATATTGATATCTATGGCGATGGTGGTGGCTACAATGCGAATGAAAATGAGCAAGGAGACTACAACAAGGATGAGCCGGAACTGATACTGGATGCCCCTGATCATAACGCAAATGGAGTCCAAGATAGTGCCTCGGCGGACCCCCACTACAGTAATGAGGATGGGAATACGGCCAACGGCCATGACCAGGCCCCAGATGCAGAAACCGTGAACCAAGAAGAAGCCGCTCCTAGTCAGACACCCCAGCAAGGCCAGAAACGCAAAGACATGGCCGACGACCGTCCCACGGACCCTGACGCCACCACTGCCCTCTTTGTGTCTGACCTGTTTTGGTGGACCACCGATGATGACATCCGTGGCTGGGTCAAACAGGCTGGATGTGAGCAAGAGTTGAAAGATGTAACCTTCAGTGAGCACAAGGTGAACGGGAAGAGCAAGGGGTAGGCGAAGGTTCTTCCAATCAACAATTTCTTGTACTGACCAGGACTCCAGACAAGCCTACGTCGAGTTCACCTCTCTCCAAGCCGCCACGGCGACCAAACATTTTATCGAGTCCTTCTCTGCGTCTGGGCAGACTGGGAGAAAGCACAACGTCACCTATGCCAACCCTCACCAAAACCCCTTCCGCACACTTCCCAAGGATGCACCGCAGCGCAAGGATGAACGCCAGCGGGCTGCTCAAGGATTCAACGCACCTATGAACCAGAACATGAACTTTGGCATGAACAATATGGGAGGCTTCCGTGGTGGCCGCGGGGGATTCAACCGGGGTGGCATGGGCAACAACATGGGTGGATTTAACAACCGCAACTTCTCGGGTCCGATGGGAGGCTTCCAGGGCCCCATGGGCGGAGGCTTCCAAGGAGGACCAATGGGCGGCATGCAGAACTACGGTGGCTTCAACAACCGTGGTGGAAACATGATGGGCGGGATGCGTGGAGGACCTGGGGGGATGCGTGGCCGTGGCGGTGGCATGGGCCCGAACATGATGGGCATGCCGGGGATGAATCCCATGGGCGGAATGGGGATGAACGCGATGGGTGGCGGGATGAACCCGATGATGGGCAACATGGGCATGCAAGGTAAGCCATCGTCTTGAAGAAGAAACCCGCCTTGATTAACGGCAGAGCAGGCCAAGGCGGTTTCCAGAATCCCAATTTCAACACTGGCTTCTTCCCGCAGAACCAGGGCGGTGATGGTTCGTGGAACCCGCACGGTGCGAAACGGACTCGACAGGAGTGAGCGATCCGGGACGTAGCCGGGCGAGAAGCTTGTTATTTTTCTTTTCTTTTCTTCCTTTCCTGTTATTCTTTTTTGTTTGGGGGGTGCTATCAAAAATGTTCTTGCCGGTTTCGTGTTTCCTATTCCAACTTTTTCTTTTACTTGGTTTTTATTTGGGTTTGTTTCCTGGGGTGTATTAGACAAATGAAATGGTCTGTTTTGTTGTGTTTCTTTATTTTTTTCTTCTAATCTTTTTGTCCTGTGCTACATGCTACATGCTACATTCTTCTAATTTCTTTGGGATGGATGGGATGGGGAGAAAAAAAGGTTATGTTATCTTGTAATCGTCACTTATTTCGACGGATTTGATTATTTGAATCTGGAGCTTCGAATCAATCAAATGTTGCCATTGCTGGTGATAGCCTTTTCATCTACCTTCCTCATTTTTTTCTTCTGTCGCCCTCCTTTGTTTTTCCATTTTTTCACCCCCTTTTTAAAATTCTGGCACTCAGTCTTCTGCTCTTGAAGATCCGCCTGATTACGATTCACTGACCTCGTCCTCTTTTCTTAGGTTGATCAACTTCAATACTTTTGTGAATGAACAATCATTGGATGGACCATCGGTGGTGCTTCTTTCGGACTCGTCGTCTTTTGACCATTTATTCTTTTTTTTCTATTGATTCAACAGGTTTGGGCCTTTTTTTTTCTTTTAATTCTTGATGCGATAGTCAGCTATGGATAATGGTATTGATATGGGGATTTGCCTGATATACTATGATTGTGCTGTTCTTTTTCTTAATCTTGATGGCTGCTGCTTTATTGTTATCTTTATAGTTATTCCTGCAATTAAGCACAGGAGAGAATACACTGTTTTTCTAAATTGAGATAGAATCGAAGCTGCAGGAGATGATACTGGTGTGGATAAGAAATGTTGTATATACACATACATGTACTGGTGAGTGGACAGGCCTATACTGTACATATATTTAAGAAGTGCAATGAATTAAGATAATGAATTAAAATCCTTGCGATCATCATCTCTAGTAGTTAGTCCTTTTTTTGCTCCTTTCCTCTAACCATCTCAGGCGTTTTTTTTCCTTCCGGCTTTCGAAGTAATATCTTCTCTTTTTCCGTAGAAGGCTTTACACTGGAGGATGGCAACCCCAATTAGCTCTTCCTTGTCATACTCTGCCTACCTTCAATCCCTAATTTGTTCTAATAGGGCCAAACATATCAAAACTTTGGTATCTAGCAAATCCATGACAAAATAAATATTACCTTATATATCTAACTCAATCCATTAGAACCAGGTAGATTCATTGGGACAGTTATCAAGGAGGTCTTTGGAATGATATCAATTATGAGGTTCCAACTTCTCACTTCCAAGACTTGGCCCTTAACCAAGGAGAATCGGCCCTAGACTTTTGACTAATTTCCTTAATTTCCACGGTAGACCTATCACGGATGCTGAAAATGGCACCGTCAGCTTAGGCCAACAAGCAGTTTGGATGTTATTTGCCAGGCTGGGGTTACATCACACGAGGAATGAGACATTATTATTATTCCAGTATGGTAGTACGAATAAGTCATGATTGATTGAATTATTCTAGATTAGTGTTCACATTAATTCATTTAATTGTTGTCGCGGTGTTTCGGCATCATCCGATACGAGTCATTCTAGCAACAGAATTCCATAGTACGGAGTAATTGCGGCTAAACGAGCCGAGCAGTGTCTCGGTTCCAGATCAATTGTCGTTATTATCGCTATCCACAGCATTGGTCCGCCATGCTGGTGGCTGACTGGTTATGGCTTCCAGCCAGGCGGTGGCTGCGGTTAGCGTTGCCCCTGACAGAACAGAAAACCAGCCTCCGTACGGAGGACAGTGTTCTCTACCACTGTGTTTCTTGCAGTACTCCGTACTCTGCACAGAATCCTACTCCGCATAATAATAGAATAATACGACCCGTCCAGTCGGAGGGGTTGAACCGTCATGCGGGGGCCAGGCTACCCCCATGATACTACTTCGCTATCTTAGGAAGCGCGTATGGCGACGACATTTCCTTTCTCGGCACAGGCCAAGATCCGCTATATACCTACGCTAGTACTAGAGTATACCATGGCTGAGCCTTCAACGCCCAAGGAAGGACTGAAAGCTAAATACATAGACAGGCTTTTCCCCACACTCCGGTCGATTCTCTCCCAGACTCTCGCTCTCCTGATGTGAGGTCTGACCGATATCGCTTGTCCAGTCGCTCTTTTGCTGTTGCTGTCTGTCGCTCGTTATACAAGTCGCTCTTTTGATTAATTCGTTTCTTTCTTCGGAGATATTGCAGTTGTCGACATTGCTAGTGGTAGTGTAGCGATACGTCATCGTCATGCGCCTCATTCCTCTCCTCTTCGCCTCGATGGCATCGGCCATCCAGATCCTAGCTCCCGCGGCCAACTCCACCTACCGTGCTGGAGAGCCTGCAGTCGTGCAGTGGTCGTCTGTAGACACCGACCCGGACACCTTCAGCATCTACCTCGTCAACTTCGTCAACTGGCCGCCGTCCTACGTGCCGCTGGCCCTGGACGTGCCCACGGCGGCCCATTCTTACAGCGTCGACATCCCCTGCAACACCGACCCCAGCTGGGGGTACCAGATCAACGCGATCAACGGCACCAACGTCTACGTCATCTACGCGCAGAGCAGCAAGTTCTCCGTGTCGCCGGCGCGCAGCCCTGCCCAGTGTGTCGCCAGCACGCCGACGCCCTCGACCTGCTCTGCGCCGTCGACCGTCACTGTCACGGTGAGCAGGAACTCTTCCTCTTCATCAAGCCCTGCCATCACTACTACTGCTACCCCCTCTCCTGACCACCACCGCTCTACTCGCTCTACCAAACCCGGAATCGTCCCTAAGACTATTGGCTGGAGTTCAGGCTACTCAAACCCCGTGACGATTGACTATGTTCCGACGCCGCAGCCAGCGAGCCCTACCGGACCGGTGACTTCGCTGGAGGTGTTTCCTCCGCAGCCGACCGAGGTTGGTGTGACGGTGATTACTACGTGGGTGACTGTTCCGTGCTGACTGTCGAAGCGGGTGTATGAAAAGGCAGGTGCTTGTTCGTAGTGTATCTTTCTCTTCAGACAGATATCTTGTACAGTGTGAAATATAATATCTACGGAGTTGTATTGTGTATTGGATATAATCCGATGTTGTCTCAGTTTCTTTCTTCTTGCGACGTGTATGGATCAGTATATACCGTCGTGATAATATTTATTCTGATATCTGTTTCCGTTGTCCTGGCTGGTGGGTATAAAAGATGTGTACAAGGCAGCTAGCTTCGAGATCATATCTATCAATAGTAATCAATAATGCCGATCTCCTAACGAATGTTACTGATAATTCTTCGACTATTGAGTTAATCCATTTTTAGAGGTATGTAGATATCCATCATCTTCAAATTTCCTCAAATGGAAATGGTAATAAAAGTAATAACCACTCTGCATACATATATCAACCCCAGCCCGAGGAACTGAGGAGATCATTACAATTGAAAGTGTTAACTCGATTGCTACAGCTGTTGTATTTATATAACTCCTTCGTATTGGCTTATTAACCCCTCCTAGCAGCCTGCACAACAACACATTTGGCCCCCATTGACGGTTTGTCCCGTGCTTAAAAAAAGCTTGACTGTGCCAGATTGCCAATCGCCCTGCAGGCCAAGAATTTTGTCTCCGTAGTCAGATATTCTCCTCATTATTTTATTTCTTGTCCTTTTTTTCCTTGACTGGATTGCCACGTGGGAAGATAATCAAATTGATTATTGATTTTTTGATTATTGATTATTGGCGATCGATCGATCGGCTAAGATCCGCTTGCTCCAAGTTACACAACTGCGTAACTTTCTTTGCGCAGCCTCGTTGTCTTGCGTGGCCTGTTTTCATATATCTTGCTTACCTCGCTGTCATTATTGTCAACTACTTCATCTCCTGGAGTGCTCTACAGAATAATACCTCGACGATTTATTGATTAATTGAGAGGCAGTTCTGATCAAGCCCGATAGCTACGCGGAATCCGCTATTTATCTTATCATCTGATCAAATCACTCACTCTTCTCACTCTTCACGCAATCGGTATGTTCAGCAAACAATAACACAACAAATGTTCCAGCTAGTCGATATCTATGAGGGTCACTGCATCATGACCACTGGCGACAACCCTGGCGACGACTATCCTCCGCGCCTGTCTGTCGCGGAGAAAGCATCCCTCTGCTGCACTCTGCTCGCCTCCGCTACCAGCACGCTTCTTGTCCATGGCACCAAGGGCATCTTTCGCGGCCGGAAAGGCGCAAAGCACTACAGTGTGCATCTGGCGCATGCCCTGGTCCGGACCTTGAACGATACCCTGACTACGCGGCAGTATCAGTATGTTTGAATTCAAGTTCGCATTCGCATTCGTACTGTACGTGTATTCATTAAGCTGATTTTAGGTATTTGCTCCCGCCAACGTATCAAACGTACGAGGCTTATGCAAAGCGGAAAAAGTTCCAGCCAGAAACGGTCCGTCTGCCCAGGTACGGTGGCATGGGACACTGGCTAGGGAGCAAGACTGCCAAAAACGTGCTTGTATATTACCACGGTACGACTGTCTTTTAAACCCCGGTCAAACCCTTATACTAACAGTTCTCTGCAAAAGGAGGCGGTTTCGCGCTCAGCGCCAACGACCTCTATTTCGATTTCTGCTGGGATCTCATCCAAAGCCTGCATGCTGCCGGCCACGACCTCTCCGTGTTCTTTGTCTCGTACACTCTGACCCCCCATGCCATCTATCCGACCCAGTTGAAGCAGTGCGTCGAGGCCCTGCGCTACATCCTCCGCGAAGCTGGCTTTTCGCCCGAAAACGTCTTCCTGGGCGGTGACTCGGCTGGTGCCAACGTTGCGCTGGCTGTCCTCTTGCACGTCTCCCATCACCCTCATCCTGAGATCATCGCCGACGAGGCCGACGACAGCAAAGACCAAGACGCCCGTCTCGATCTCTCTCTCTCCGCGAGCGGTGACAACGACTCCTACTACCTCGGCGGGATCTTCTGTCTGGGACCCTGGGTCGATTTCAACTTCGACCGCCCGTCCGAGAAGACGAACCGGTTCAAGGACTGCCTGTCGAAAAAGTCTGAGCAGGCCTGGGCGCGCGAGTACGTCAACGGACGGAACCCAGACGGGTGGAACGAGCCAGCCGTCGCGCCGGCAGAGTGGTGGAAGGGCGTGCGAGTGCGCGAGTTCCTGATCCTGGCTGGGTCGGATGAGATTCTGCTTAGTGGGATCGGGGAGTTTGCTGAGAAGGTCCAGGTGGGAGTCAACCGACACATGCCTAAAGGCTTACATTACCTGCAGAGTGTCCAACTGACTGACTGACTGCGTATAGTCCATGTTCCCCCGCCTAACGTTTTTCATCGGCCAGGACGAAGGCCACGTCTCGCCGATCGTTGACCGGGGCCTGTTCGGCAAGAAGCAGAGGGCCCGCATCCAGACGGCTCAGGTGTTGAAGACGTGGTTCGCAGAGCGACTGCTGTCTAGAAGATCGGCTGAAGCTGGATCGTAAGGTGAGGACGGGAGTTGAAGTCAGTGCCAGCATAAAATAAAGGCAGGCCTAGGGCCTTACTCCTGACATTGTCTGTCATACCAACAATAATTGATGAGACCTCCTTACCTACTTTCCTTCCTCTATATCTGCCCAGAATACTCAATTCTTTTTTTTGTGAAGATTCCCATCGTCGTGGTTTCTCTTCTTGTCTGTATATAATATATACCCATTTCTATGTTACCTCCTACGATTAGAGATCACTGTTCAGCAAGCAAGTGACCGATCATACGTGATTTTCATATCATTATATTTATATCCCTGTGTCTGGTGTTGAGTGTCGAGTGTTGTTTTCGTTGGGCGTAGGTACGATTTTCTTTTCTTTTAGTGCCTGTTTCAGCGAGTCGGGGCAGAAAAACAGAGGTAATATCGTTTCATTTCACGATGGATTCGTCATCATCAATATCAGTATCAACATAATATCCAGATCGAACCAAATATCCAATATCAATATCAATAACTCTTGATCCGGAAACCAAGTACATACATGAACCCATACGTACAGACATTATCCGTTCAACCGTTCCGTCGCGCCCATAAATCAAACCCAGGAAGTAGAGGTAGAATAAGAACAAGAAGAAGAACCGGGAGGAGGAGGAGGAGGAGGAGGAGGAGGAGGAAAGGCCAAAATTTCATTTGGAACAAAAGAAAAAAAATGACACAGGGTATGAAAGCATAGTAATTCAGATCGAGAACAGGAACAGATATCTATATCCATACCCATGGACTAACCCTAGTAAGGTCTCGTGGGTAGGGAAGGGCATTGAGAAAGGGATATGAGACAGTAAAAGAAACCATATATAAATATATGAAGAGTTATCAACACCAAGTCATGAGCCATGACTCATGATCGTACGGCAGAGGGCCTCATCTTAGAATATGGACGATAGGAATAGTAGAGTAAATGTCACCCTCACGCCCGGAGAAACGGAAGGGCACCGTCAACCAAGACTTTGTGACGATGACAAGGATATCACAAATAAACTCATGCCTGAGTTGGGAAGACTGAGGCTCACGCCGGGGTCTTTTTTGTGGTTTTCTCTGTTTCATTAGAGCCGTCGATCAGAATCCAATCCAAACGCCATAACCCAGAAAAGGGGGGGGGGGAAAAGGCAGTTCATGTATATCGTGAAATGATGAATATGTTAATGAGAAATGTAAAGAAAAATCTAATCGTGGTCACATAGACGATAGATTGGTTGATTGAGCAGCACGATCAGCCAGTATATTTCAACAACAGCTGAATGCTAAATTTCGTGCTGTTCGACTAATGCGAGGCGACGCTCGCATTAAACGCGTCGAGCAAAACCGGGTACAGCTCGTTGAGACTACCACCATCCGACATCTCTGTCACCAGCACTCTCAGGATGGTAGAATCCCGTGCAGAATCCTACATTGCGATCCATTTCGGCAGCGATTTGATGTCGTGAAACACGTCTCGCATGACGCCGGCCTTCTCGAACAGTGGCCCGAACGGATTCAGGCACCAGCTGTAAAGATCCCTGCCCTCGGAAGCATGCTTCAAATCTGGCTTATCCAGACATTGTACTTCTGCAGCCTTGGGCTTGTGTCCTTTCCTACTTCGCGAAGCTGCAATGGCCGTCTGCAGCGATAAAAGAATGGACAGCCTCCTCCGGCGACACTGCCGAGGTTGGGATATCTTAAATGAACAGTTGCCAAGCACTGTCGGCTTGACTCGAATGGCATCGAGACAGCTACATTGTATACGCGGCATCGCAACCTGTCTGCTAGCGGAAGGATTGCGACAGATCAGGTCAAGTGTCTTTTTGGTCAACCATCAGAGCATCGACGACAGTCTTGGACGGAAACCCTGGATCAGATGTTAGTGTGAGCAAAAACAAAGGAAAGGCCTGAATTTACCTTTTGGCGACTCACGGGAGCAGGGAGAAGATTTCCCGAGAAAACAAAATGACGTCCACTGGATGATACGAAAGACAATTTCCAACTGCAGAACGGAACAGATCAGAGTGGTCTGGTCCAGCGTGATTCCTAATGAAGTTGGAAAAGGCCCTTTCGACATCGTCACAGTTTGATCTAGTTTCTGAGTCTCCGTCGATGGACATTTCGGAAAGTCAATAGACCTGCGTTTCCACTTCGGAGAAATGAACTTTGGCCGTCCACGGGGTCGATCTTCAACGACGTAGACCGTCGGACGTGAAAGGTTACGATCAAAACCAATCTCGTACTGCATATCCCTGCGGCTGGAGACTCCGTTGCATGCCAAGTCTTGATACCGGTCATAGTTTCCGATGAAGTCCAGCAACCGGGATGAGATTGACGAAGGCATGTTGTCCTTGCAACTATGACACCATTCAGCTAGTCTTAGATCGGGTGGGCATTCTGGGCACGACGTAGACACATGGCCACAACGTCTGCACTTCTGTGGCATCCAATCTTGGGAATCTTGGGTTGGGCCTTTGTTGTCAACGAGTCCGTCGGGGATTGGAAACGAACCATCACTCGAGTCGCTCGAGCACCGTGACCTACGTGATGCTGTGCTGGGAGAGATGGGGCTGGTTGAAACCTGGTGACTGGAAGCACTGGAGGTATCTGAAGGAATTCGATTCCGCTCACACGAGTTTTCTGACATAGACGCATTGTAACCAGTGCCGGGCCAGGGTTGTGAATAGCCTCCCCCATTGCCCATGAAATCCATGCCACCACCGCTAGCCCCCGGATTCAAAAATCCTCCACCCGCTGGACCAGGAAAAGGACTTCCATTGCCAAAACCGGAGCCCCCCGTTTGACCACTTCCGTTGCCGTCCTGCCCATCAGGGACGTGGTCAGGCAGCGAGGTCTCTAGGCGGCAGTGACTCTCGATGCACTCGAACCATTCGTCCCATGATTGGAAGGGTGGATTCCTTAAACAGATTTCACATGCCGTGGGCGCGGGCAGAGGAACCTCCAGCTGGGTGATGGAGGCTCGACTCCAAAGAGATCCAAGACCGTGGCGTCGGAGATGATCATGCATCTTGTCCCTCCTGTTTGTCCTCCCGCGGCATCGGGGAAAAGGGCATCGAAACTCAGACTTGGGCCTGTGGAGGTTGGAGACGTGCCGCTTTAGAGAGCCTCGCGACGTGAATTGTAGTCGGCCCGGGCAGAGGGCGCAAGCATAGATGGGCGGTCTGTGGCTCCTTGCGCTGTGGGGAGGGGATGGGACGGACTGACCGTCGTTCGAGGGCGAAAGGATGGGTAATTGAGGAACAAGGAGCGGCTCCCGGGCCATGACGTATTGGAAGAGGTCCATTGCATATGACCTCTGGTCGCCATGGCCTTCGAATTGACGACGCAGACGCGTGATGCACAGTTCAAAAAGGGCCTGTGGGGAATCCAGCAGGGAAGGAAGCAGGCTCAATTCGTCATCGTGATTCAGATTCGATGTAGCGGGAACCTGCGATGTGTTCTCATAATAGGCGAAGGCATCGCCAGACAGTGGTTCATCGTCGACGGTGGGAGATGCGAGATGAGAGGGCGGATTGCCCCAAACAAAGGTCGAGGCATCGGCAGGCGTCACAGTGCTCACAGACCGCGACGAGTCCGGGGGTTCCTGCAGCAGATCGGAGCTGGTCTGGGTGGAGGGGGACAAGAGGGAGGAGGCGGAGGAAGGCGGGGCGTTGTGGCTCTAGACGGACGACAATTAGAATCAGCACAGATGGCCGGAACAGAGGAGATGACGATACCGTGGACGTATGGTTTGTCTCCGGGTTGGAAGCAGGGTAAAACCGGACCTGAGGGATGTTAAGATAGATATTCTGCCTGTAGCGATCCGGGGCCACATGCGAACTGCGATGATTGGCCGGGTCCATGGGGATCCTCGCCCCGCAGAGGGGCGATCAGCAGAAGAATCCTCAAACAAACGGAGTAATAAGGAGGGCAGCAGCGGATGGCAACCAAGAGCCAGCAGAGGAGTGGTTGATCGTGGTTACTCGCGATTCTTATACGACCGCGATGGTGGCGGGAGGGGCAGACGCAGAGAGACCCGACCAGCACCGTCAGGCGCCGTCTCCTACGAGAGGATGCAAATGGCGTTGACGATGCCTGCGCGACACGCCAGTCTCACAGGCAAAAGGAACGGAGGAGGAACGGGAGGAGAGGACAAACGAGAGCAGAGACTGGCCGGGGCAGGTTCAGGTTTAAATGCCCTTCAATTGAAGGACGTCTTGCAACTGCTGGGCTGGCGACCGGGCATGCGCACCCCGGGCAAAGCCCCCGGTAAAGCAGCGAGGCGAAAGGCGCAGCACCACGTGGAGAGAGCAGACATTGGACGCTGCGACAGACCGGTTTGCAGTCGGGACCAAAAAGAGGAAGAAACTGCAAGCAAAGCACCCTGGTGGAAGCTTGTCAAGTGAGGCGACGAAGCACGGTCGAGTACTGCGTACTGGTGGTCCGCCAATGGAGCGTTGGGCATGTGCTCAGCCTCAGTCGAGGCATTGTTTCAAGCTGGTTTATAGACGACCACATCCCCAGCACAAGCTTCATGTCGGCTCGTGTG
>NW_013563352.1:0-29790 GCF_000968595.1 Rasamsonia emersonii CBS 393.64
CAGGGATAGATCGTGTACGAAGAGCTAATGAAGAGGAGAGTAGGGTGGTTGAGGTTACTGAGGAAAGACCACAAAAACGTGCTGCACGTCAGTGCAGTATATGTGGAACAGTTGGGCATACTGCCCGTACATGCTCCCAGCGTACAAGAAATAGTTCTTAATGTAATTAGATGATTTCTCTATATAGTTGTGGTGAAATTTGACTGTGAAGCTGTATGATGGTGGGGAAGTGTCCGACTAGGCCATTTGTCCGACTAGGTTATAGATCACGTTATATTATTATTATAATCATTGCAGGACAGGATCGTGAGGGTTACGAACCGCCTAGCGCGATCTCGCCTTCGGCACGATGCTCCTCATCAAACACATTTGTTGCTACTATCGTTGCCGGTTATTTTCCCTCCCATTTTCCTTCTCAAGAGGCCCATTCCGAGGTCCATTGCGACTGTGGAGCTGGCGATTCAGGAATCTCGACCTGGGCTGCCAGGTGACATTGGCAGGACCGCAATCCTCGAGCGGTGGGGATCAGGAATGGAACTCCGGTCTGGAGCATGGACACGAGCACTCGGTAAGGTCTGTAATAGTAATAATAACCGCGTAGTGGACTCGTGCGGTTAACACCCGCAAGGCAGTGGATTTTCACATCGATCAATGACCTTCAGCGAGCGGCAGTTCTTGCCAGCTGTGGATCTCCCAAATCGGGCTAGCTGCATGATCTCCGCAGGAACTAGCTAGGCAGGCCCTGCCGAGCCTTAGGACGGGGCAGGAGCTGCCCAGGTGGCCGAGCCTGCGAAGGACAACGAAATCGGACTGCGCAGAGCCAACCGGAGATTTTCTTTGGCTGTATTTTTGCTGGATTTCAAATAACTGATATATGACGGCCAATGACCGCCATGTCCTGGAGTCGAGAGCCCCGTCCTCCGCCCGAGTTATCCCCGCGCAGAGCTTCCACGAGCTAGTGAGGGCCGTCCTGAAACAGGTGGAAACGAGGACAACTCTTTCCCTTGTATCCTGTCCAACTGCCCACTGCTCTTCCGCAGTGCGGAGGACAACGGTTGCGCCTAGGACCGAGTAAGCCGCCATGGCTCTAGCTAGGTATGTCTGGAACGTCCGCAATTGCCTAAGCAGGTAGGTAACCTCTTCTAGAACCTGGAGTCGTTATGCACCCAACCGAGCTGGGAAATAGGCGCTCAGATGCAATTACCGGTTGTGTCCTGGTGTGACTCGGTCGAGGGTCAAAACAAACATACGGAGTACAATTCAGCCATGCTCATAACTCATGACCATTACCTACGCGTTGTTATACGCAGTACGGACTACCTAGGTTGGGTAGGCAGGTACGGCATGTGTGGAGGGAGGAACTCCTCCGTCCCTCACTAACCAACTACAGAAGTTCCAGCACAGCTAGTCCACCTCCAGTGGGCTGCATGTCATCGTGATACCAGCCGCCTAGTGGCCTACGATGGCCAACGCTTGCGGTTAGTCGG
Source organism: Rasamsonia emersonii CBS 393.64 (assembly GCF_000968595.1). Classification (NCBI taxonomy): domain Eukaryota; kingdom Fungi; phylum Ascomycota; class Eurotiomycetes; order Eurotiales; family Trichocomaceae; genus Rasamsonia; species Rasamsonia emersonii. The sequence continues at coordinate 1,488 of NW_013563352.1, forward strand.
AAGTTAAGAAACACCACGACGGCCCCAGTGGAGGCCGCCACTCCTGCATGGTTACGATAACGAAAATGCTGGAGGACGCTAAGGATCTGGTGGTTGTTTCGGGGTTTCCAAAACGGAAGACAATCGGAATACCTGATGATTCACTACTGTGAGACGGCAAACTGCTAACGTCGGAATCTCGAGTCAACGGGCCTGTGGACCTGGTCACCTAATCTTAGCAAGCCTAGCACATTATTACATGCCTTAGTATCGAAGTTATACCCAGCGCGAGAGGCACTACTAAGCAATTGCGGCGATTCGGGCCATGCAGTCCTTGGCAAGGTTTTGCCTGTACAGAGAAGAAAGAGGTTAAAACCAACAAGCTATCCTCCTCATGAGGCTGAAGCGATGATAGCCAGTTTCTTGATCGCCGCGGCGAGGAGGTCGCTGATGACAATTGACGACCGTCCCCGGATTCAATATCTAGGATCTAGGTACTCTATTCTTTGGCTATCAGACCTGTCTGCGCATGGACCTTTTGCGAGAGAGCGACCATGGCTGAGTGCACGAGCTCAATGAGTCTATTCAGCAACGTTGAGTTTCTATGAAGTTTGGTACCACCAATGACCACGCCTGACGATATGGGCAAGGTTTGGGTCATTCGAACAGCCCCGAGAAAGCTGACCGGATTTCGTCTAAGTGCCTACCTCTTAAGTATATCCTCTCCACGCCGATCCTCATGCAACTCGCTGGCTTCGCGCATCATCATCGTCGGCCATTCAACTCGAGCTCGCAGCTCAGCCAAGTCATCATACATGTATTTAGACGCTCATGAGGATTGCTAGTATTCGGCTAGACAGAATAAGCGCCATTCCAATACTGATTCTAGGATCGGCAAAGGTTGGAATTATTACGCATGGGCGATACGGATACAGTCCACAAGGGATTATTATTGCAGATCAGTGTGACAGCTCTCGGTCCTCCAGTCAATTCGCACTATTCTGACATCGGTATTTTTCCCGCTTTGCCCTTCACTCTGAGAAGAAAGGAGAGAGCGCAAGAAGGCTCTGGTCCTGGAAACACGCGTTTCTAATTTTTACGCTCTCTTTGTATGTGGCTCTCTATAAAGGATCTTCGGCGACAGGTCTCCACCACCGAAGCTGCATCCTTATTCTGTATGTGCATCCATTCCTGGTTAGTCGCCATGCTATGCATGCAATCGCTTCAACCGCCTGCAGGAGAAGTCACCCTGATCGCTGCTAGGATCATGGCCGTTCTCGACTCTCAAAGACAGCAGAGACATGACGCACAGCTGACCAATCAACACTCATATTCCAAGATTCTTCTGGCGACAGCAGAGACCGTTCAGACCAATCTGGGCCTCTTTAGAGACCTGACATGAGATCGTTGCATCTCAATTGACTTGAAAGTTTGAAACCGCATGCATTTGATGAAATGCGGATGACAGGTTTCCTCCGTAAGACAGGTCTTAAAAAAATAAATCAACGAGTTAAATAAAAGAGTAATAGTACAGCAAGGCCAAGTTTCTGCTCCAATCTTTATTTTGTCATCAAGATTCTCGCCAATGAGCCTGACTTCGTTTATGATCTAATTCCTTTCGGTTGCAAAGCTAGAAATTACCATACAGCGTTCCGAGTGGCCGATTCTTGATGGTGTACGGTCAATGGAAGTTCTATTTCGTCTCTATTGCCTCGAATGATTTTATCCAAGACGATTCTTCCGGTTTGGAACAGAGGGAACTTCGAAGCACAATGATATACCCGTGGAAACCAAAGAGCTATCTGAGATGGAAAACTCAACAAGGCATCGTAAGGACGACCCGGAGAGTCGTCGATAAACGAGATCTGCCTAATTTTGGGTAGACCACGATCCTTTGTCCCAGTTGATGGATATCTTCTCCATTTCCGGCGCTTCCATATGAAGAATGATAAGGAACCAAATGATTCTTTATATCAACGGAAGCAGATAGCCCCGAGCACAGATTCTCGGTCTGAAGTCTGGGTGGACGGTCACGTAACGTCTTCTATATCTATAGTAACATCACATCATCCAGGTGCTTTCATTGTATGTACATAATTAGCCGCTTCATCAATCCATCTGCTGTTTCTTATCATGCCTGAGTCCACCACCAGACCTGGCCGGTGAATTGTCCCCATCCTCTGGTGGACACTGCACGAGGGCCTGCCGCCTAGTTCCTAGCTTTCTCCACTCGAGGCAAAGACACTACCTAACTAAGTGGGAAGAGGCTGGTTGAAAGTTTGCCCCAGTCTGCTCTAGTCCATGAACCACCCGCACCCTGATCACGATCAAGTCGCTCTCGCTTCCCCTTCCCGCCTGGATGATGTACAGAAAGACGCTGGACGTTGCCGTTTTAGTGGCCCATTCTGCTAGGCCCGACTGGCCACCTCCGCCAATGCGCCCTGTGCATCCGACATCCACCGGGTGGCCTGGCCCCTGCTTGCATGTCACCTCTAGCTGCATCGGCGGCGGCAAACCCCCCTCCACTCTATCTGTCCCCGGAAACATCGTACCATCTAGATCAGGGCCATGACGCGCCAGGCAAAAATACATCTGCATGACACTCAAAATGACAAACAACTGGAGCCCACCAGGTAACTTTTTTTTTCTCATGCATCCTTTGAACCCTGGTCGTACTCTTTTTTCTTTTATTATTTGTCCTGAGCAGTACTCCGCCTTGGTCCATAGGTACCACATATTAAACAATTGTCCATCATGCTATTATAAGGCCGGAATGGATCAATCTAGCTCCTCGTTGTAAAAAAAAAGCTTCCATTGCCTTCTCTCTCTGAGAAGCACAGGTTGTTGCCGACCAATTCACTCGCTTTCACATTCTGCCCTTCACTCTTCACCCTGCTCATTGTTTCTTTTTATATCCCTCAGTGGCAACGTGTGCTGCAGAACCATCTTTCATTTTAATACTCTGCTCGTTCAATCAACCTCACATTTCAGAATCCTCTGAGTGTGCAGCTGGACAGAAATCATATGGGAAGTCGTCTTCGTCTCTAGTGTCAGCCAGAACGTCTGCTTCATCATGGCTTTCCCATTTATGCGAAGCTTCATCATCCTCTTGTCAGTATCCCATTCTCTTTCTTTATCACACGACTGCTGTCTGCTGTTTTCTTTCGTTCACATTGAAAGCTTGCATCTTTGCAGATTCAAGCCAGAAGCCCTTTAAATTGGTATTTATGCTAACACTATTGCCATTCAGTCTCTACCGCTACGTCCGCCTAGTGGTGAACCTAGTTGCCTTTTACACCTTCAAGCCCATTCCTATCCCCGAAAATCCTAGATTGACTTCGCAAGATGTCACGGTCATCATACCGTCCCTGGAGGGGTGTGGAGACGATCTGGTCGAAACGATTCGGACAATCCTCGAGAATCAGCCGTTCGAGCTCCTTCTTGTGACCATCGAGGCGAACCGCAAGAAAGCCGAGAAGATGTTGGAAGCTATGCCCGCTTTCCAATCCAGAGTTCGTCTCTTCACGGTCACGCATCCCAATAAACGGCGTCAGATGACTCGAGCAATCCCCGAGGTCCGGACCGAGATTACTGTCTTTGCTGACGATGATGTGAGTTGGCCACCGACTGCACTCCCTTGGATTCTGGCACCCTTCGACACCGACGAGCGATTTGGCGGAGTCGTCACTTGCCAGCGGTTGCGTCGGGCTGTCAACCCTACATTTTCTCAGCGCATCTGGGGCTTCCTGGGTGCCTTGTATTTGGAGCGGAGGAACTTTGACTGCGCTGCCACCACCCACATGGATGGCGGGGTTCCATGCCTTTCCGGACGGACTGTCGCATATCGGACCAAGATCCTACAAGATGAGGGCTTCACGCACGCCTTCACGAACGAGGGTTGGTGGTTCGGAAAATATCAGTTGAATGCGGACGACGACAACTTCATCACGCGGTGGATGGTCTCCCACGGCTGGGAAACCTACATCCAGTATCATCCGGAAGTCGAGGTCAAGACCACGCTGGAGGACAACCCCAAGTTTCTGAAGCAATGCGCCCGGTGGTCACGGAGCAACTGGAGGAGCAACTTGACCAGCATGTTCAGTGAGAGGTATATCTGGTAGTAAGTATCGCACTTTCCCTTTGATGCCGGTTTGCCCGCAATCTCCCATTTGCTTCGGCCCGTTTTAGTCGAGCTACCTAGCTCCGGTTGAATCCCCGCTACCTCATCTTGTGGTTTACGTGGCTTGGTCATGGTGAAAATCGACCGGGCCACGGCAAGCGGGTCGGCGCACGAGGACTTGCGTCGCTCGGGTGGGGATGTCCTAGTTTGGCAAGACACATGAACTAAAAAACGAGAGTTGTATAAGACGTACGCTAACCAAAGGGTCTGTGTTGCAGCCGCCAGCCATGGAGCACCTATGCCGTCCATCTGACTACGCTGTCGCCTCCAGCCCTCCTGGGTGACATGGCGCTCATCTACCTGTGCCACAAGGCCACGGAATCTTGGGATCGAGACTCGCACGCGCTGGCGATGCGAGCGCTGTTGACCTGGATGTTTATCAGCAAGTTCATTAAATTGCTTGGCCACTACATCCGTTATCCCGTCGACATTCTCTTGCTGCCCGTCTCCATTCTCTTCGGCTATTTCCATGGCGTGATCAAGATGTATGCGGTTCTCACTCTCAATGTGGTAAGTTGCAAAAAAAATTCCCAAACAACTCAAGACTTGCATTTTTTTTGGTCATCTCCGAAAGTGCCTTTTCCTATAGGGCCTTTAGGGTGGCCTGCAGGGGGCTTGACTGTGCCTAGAGCGTTAGTGCTTTGGGTTAACGGCCTAGGCCCCCAAGGCCTATCCGCAGTGAACTGGCCTAAGCCGTCGCAACCTCCGACTGGCCACTCTGTGCTTTTCCTCCCCCGCCCCGGTGCCACTACTTGCCCTTCTCGTTGCAATCTCTCCACCGTGCTGGCCTTCTGAAGGTCTTGCTGTGATGCCTTGGTTGCGTTTCATCGACAGTTGTCCCCAGAAATCGTTCCTCATTGTCTTTTTCCAAGGAGGGGCCAAGGAATTTGTGGTCAATGTCTTTCATGATACCCTCCTTTCAAACCCCGTGCTTGAAAGTTTGTTATCTTGATATGGATTTGCTACCCGCTCCGGGGTGATGATGATCACCAGTTCCACTATGCAGACTATCCTGAGTCTAGGCCAGGATCAGCCCATCCACTGCCTATGTCATTAGCCAGCTACTTGCAGCGGCCTGCAGCTAACCCGAGTCTTACGCGATTTACAGACCACTTGGGGCAGCCGAGAAGGCGCCGATGCCAATGACTCCGAACGCATGAGGAAGCGAACCGACATTGAACGGCAGAAACAGAAGCTCGACATATTGGCTTAGGTAGTTGGTTAACGCTGCCGGCTCTCTGTTGATGCACATCTGGCTCTGTCGCAATGAGTTCGGTTCGGTCGCTTCAGCTCTTTCTGAACCGATCCTCTCCGGCTAGAAATTTTCCTATCGCGCTCACAGACACCGTCCTCTTTTCGGAGAACCACCCAAAGCGTGGCGATTGACTATTGTTCCGCCGAGTCCACGGGCACAGGGCCTTACCGATTCTAGGATTTGAAGACCGTTCTTACTAATGATCTAATCGCGAACTTTACGATGGCATGCCTCTTTTCATTCGAATTTTTTTTGAAACGAAAGTTTTCTTATTCTTTTTTTTCTTTTTCTTTTTTTTTTTGTAACTAATTTCCAGAAGGATGGTGATTTTTGCAGAACAGTTAGCAGGTTTTGCTATTTCTGCACTAAGCCCTTTCTCTCCTGCTTTAAAAAAGTTCTTCTCCTGTACTTTGCCAGTTTCATTTTTCCTTCTGCTGTTGTGTGTTGCTCTCTGCTTGCAGTACGTGATGACCTCAGTTGGGAAAACAACACCACTGCATCATTCCATCAAAAAATGGATTCGGACTTAATTAATAAAGCCGGGAGAGGTTGACAATGGTGGTTTTTCTCTTGAGGGTGCTTGTGTAACAATACAAAAGCATTTCCTTCTTTTCTTACAGATCAGTGTCGACACCATCTAGACCAGAAGACGGATGGGTGGCTTCTTTTTCTCTTATTATTCTCTTCATGGTTTGCAATGCATTAAATCCTTTCTCGTCTGGTCAGAGTCTTCTATTCTGTTTCTTCCAAAATACTTTTTGCCCTTCCTCTCGACCAGAGTATGTTCTCTAAGCTGCTGCTACCTGTAATGTATAGTGAATTCCCACATTATTCCTGTTCCAACTTGCCTGGCTTTGGAACCGTGAATCTAAAACATGCCATTTACCTACCTCGCCGCCTAGCCGCAAACATCCAGATAAGAGGGCACCTAACAGCTCTCCCTGCTTCTTGAATAGTGCTTGTTTCCAAACGTAGGCCTCCGTTTTCGACCAGACCTTGGTAATTTTTTTCTTCCTAGTGTTAAAAAAAAACCTAGTGGATCTCTGCCAACCCGTTCGACTGAGTTAACGGTGCAGAAGCTATTCAAAGTGTGAGAGTTTTTAGTTATAAGTAAGCGCCTTCCCCAGGATTCTTCTATACAGCCAATTTGCCAAAGAATGATCGACTCTAGGCCGGGCAATAGGATCTGTTCAATGATGATCGTCATATAATAACGAATGATTCAAGAAGGTGAGTAATCTAAATTTAAGAAATTCCCAGCGAGATGAAATGTATACTGTACATCGTTGCGGATTACCACGGAGTAGAGATGTCTCTCTGCCTTGTATGTGGGGACAGCGGCAGGCGGTGGCAATAACTTCGTTGGCTAATCCCAAGCTACCCTTGTCAGACCAACCGAAGATACAGTATGTACTGTACTGTACATACCTACCTAGTAGGGTACATACAACCCGCAGACATTTTGATATATCTACACTAAGCGCGCACGATTTTCGTTCTGACACTTACTATATCATTCTCGTGAAGATATTTTTATGGACTTCTATTAGCGCACAGCCGGCGGTTTTTTTTGGGAATTCACAAGATTGCTGTCGTCATTATTTAGACATCATGAGAACTTTGCCTCGCTCGTCTGCGGTGCTTTCCCCGCTGTCAACAACCACTTCCATTCGAAGCAGGATCTCGTCTCGTTGCTTTCACTGTTCGTCGAGATTATGGGCCATTGCCCATCCGGTTACTGCCCATGGACCTCCCCCTAAAGCTCCGGTTCCTGCGCCTGGATTTGGTGAGCCAGTGGAGCAACGCAAGAAGCAAGCTGAGTTGATACAAGAAGGAAAGGAAGCACCGACACAGCCTTCGAAGCCTAGCACGACCATCAGGAAGCGATTTTGGAAGGATGTTCATGTCAAAGAGACTCCAGGTACCTTTCCCCCTTTCACCCTCCACTGTTCACACCCATCTTTCTTCCAGGAGCCGACGTAGTGACCTCTGATCCAGATGGATACCAGGTGTTACTAGATACACGACCAATCCGAACTCCGGCCAAAACTGTCCTGACGATCCCATCGACCAAAAGTCATCTTGCCGAAGCAATCGCGCTCGAGTGGGATCTCCTCATATCCGCTCAACAGGCTCTGAAACAACATATGATACCGCTCACTTCGCTCACTTCCCGCGCAGACGATATTGCTCGAGAAGATCAGCGTGGCCGGACGGAAATAAGGCAGGAGATTTTGAGGACTGTTATGCGGTATCTGGAGACAGATACGCTCCTCTGCTGGGTGCCGGAGAAGAAGTTCCATGACCCAGAACCCGTGGAAGAAGCGGAAGCAGGAGAGCGCGAAACTCTACGCAATAAGCAAATGAGAGTGGCTCAGCAAATAATCGGCTTTCTGACTCAGGAACTGTGGCCAGGCATTGAAATCAAACCTATCCTTGACGCAGACAGTATCATGCCGGTCTCTCAGCCTCAAGCTACGATAGATGTCATTCGGGAATGGATCTTGGATCTACCCGCTTACGAGTTGGCTGCCCTGGAGAGAGCAGTGATCGCTAGTAAGAGCTTACTTGTCGCAGTTCGATTAATCGTGGAGTGGAGTGAGCATTTCCGCCATCTACAGCGACACGGGAGGCCAAGATTTGGTGTTGAAGAGGCAGCTGAGGCGTCAAGTCTCGAAGTAAGACATCAGACCGATATGTGGGGAGAGGTTGAAGATTCTCACGATGTGGACCGAGAGGACCTGAAGAGGCAACTCGGGAGCGTTATACTTCTAGTCAGTGGAGAGACAAGGTGAAAGGGCGAACGAGTTAGGCTCTGAGCCCCCTCCCGGGGGAAAAAAAATGTATGTATATTAACTGCAAGAAAAGATGGTTGGATAGATCCTGATGACCCAAAGCATGTCTTTATCTGGGGATCCCAGCGTAAATAATACATCTCTGCTGGAAAATATCCTACGAGGCCCTAAAGGGCCTACGTCTAGTCTCCAGTTGTAACTTGTATCCATCTACAGATCGCGTCGATTGCCTGCAGCAGGATGGACAACGGCGCCCACTCGGTGGACTTATTCGATGTTCTCCTGATTAGGTAGCGAATAAGAGAAACTGATAATGCCTTCCGAGATCGCGAAAAAGAACATGAAAGAGGGACAAAAGAAAAGATGAACAAAACCGTAGTCAAAGGCTATTTTATTATTATGGCAATCCCGTGTCGGCGGTGGCCCGTCGTCGCCCGCCCATTCACATTGGCCTATGATCGGCTCCTGACTATTAGGCGGGTGACCCGCTGAGCGACCTGCCAGCATGTCGCGTCACAACAGTCAAAGATACATACAAGTTCACCTCCTGGCCCGGCCCATCCTTTTGCTCTCATTCTGACATCCTATTCCTAGATATCACTTCCACAGGACTCCTCCTAACGGCTGGTGGATGATGCACTGATGTTGAACAGAGTGAGAAAATGACAGAGAAGAGCGAGGGGTGAGTTCTCCACATTTACAGGAATCAACCACCGGTTCGATACGCAACGACCATGGATATGGGCAAAGAGGAAGCTGCGGAGAGCTCTGCTCAACGCTCTAGGCAACAACCATGCTGTTCTCAGCTTGAGAAGGCTGAAGGAGCCGCTCGAGGCACAGCGAACAGCGTCGAGCTTGGCTCCATGGCCTCTTGCGCCGTCTTCCTTCCCAAAGCACTCCTTCCTTTTCTGTCCCGCCCTTATTGGAGTCTATGCTAACATGCAACGTCAACTCAGCCATAAACGGTCCAAGAGTGCGTTAGCGCTCTCCATCCTTCATCGCGACAAGTCCAAGACTGAGGATAGAGAGGATGACAACCGCAGCTTCGAAGACGGCTCGCCGACATCCACTGCTGCGTCGTCCTCTTACACAAATGGTCAACGTCATCACCATTCGTCTCTTTCTTTAACGAATATTCGCAACAATACTCGCCGCAAGGCAGGACCAGACATGACGGATTCCCCGAGTGCTTCCCGTGAGGGTAATCTCGAGACCATAGTCTCCAATCAAAGCGAGGAGAGTTCGGGAAAGCCCGGATCTCGTGGGACTACTGAGAATGGAGGCGTTTCCCTTGAACAGTCAGTGCGTGCTTTCCGTCTCTTTGAGATCTTGCGGAACGGAGACACGACTGCGATCTCGAAAGCCATCAGGGAGTCGAAAGATCAACAAGGCATGGCGGCGGCCTCGGGCACTACGATTCTTCATCTGGCGATCCAGTGTGCGGAGCCGCAGGTTGTGGAATATGTTCTGTCTAGTGGAGACGAGATTGATATCAATGCTCGCGATCGTGAGGGCAATACACCTCTCCATCTTGCGGCTCAACTTGGACGAGATTCCATAGTACGAGCATTACTCGACCGACCAGAGATCGACGACTCGGTTGTCAACTATCGGGGCCAAGCCCCTCTCGACCTTGCGCGTACTCCAGAGATTTTCCAGCAGCTTCAGCTTGCTCGTTCTCTATTCATCGATCGCAAGACGAAAGAAATCCAGGAACTTGTCACGCAGGGCAACTATGAGAAGTTGGAGAAGGTCCTCGAAGAGCCCCGAGTGGAAGGAAGCTTGGACGTAAACAGCCTTGAACTGGTCACGGATAGCGCTACCGCCCAGACAGGGGGCACATTGCTGCACGAGGGGGCAAGGAAAAAGGATACGAAGCTCATTCAAATTCTTTTGATGCATGGCGCGGATCCCTTCCGCCGGGACAAGAAAGGGAAACTCCCACAAGACGTCACCAAAGATGATAAAACGAGGGCGATTCTTAAAAAGTCTCCTGCCGCAGTCATAGCTCAACGTGGCATTCAAGAAAGAGCTATACTTGGGAACACTGCCGCTCAAGCGAACTCTGGTCGGGCTGGGGGCGCAGAGGTGGCTCTTGCCGGCAAAGATGCTCGGGAGATGAAGGGCTACTTGAAGAAATGGACCAACTATACAGGAGGCTATAAACTTCGATGGTTTGTGCTCGAAGATGGCGTCTTGAGTTATTACAAACATCAAGGTCAGTCCACTTTATGAAATGACAGACACTGGGAAACCTAACTCCCTCGTTCAGATGATGCCGGCTCGGCTTGTCGAGGTGCGATTAGTATGCGAATTGCAAAACTTCATATGGATTCGCAAGACAAGACCCGCTTTGAAATCCATGGCAAGTCATCTGTGAAGTACCACCTGAAAGCCAACCATGTTGTGGAAGCGAAAAGGTGGTTTTGGGCGTTGAACAACGCAATTCAATGGGCGAAAGACGAAGCAAAGGAGGAAGAGAAGCGGAGAACCAGGGACGCAGAACTACTTCGTCAAGCGAAGATGGACCAGATCGAGGGCCGGGCTTCAGAAACTCAAGCAGAATCAAGCGCGTCCACGAGCTCCAAGCTGAACGCAAGGGGATTGGCCCCCCCGACAATTGTGAAATCAAATGCCAGCTTTTCCCGGATCAGTACTCACACGTCTCGGACTGCAGCAGAGAGCAGCCCGGGTGATGATGATGGCTCTGGTTACGGCTCCTACGACCCTAGCATCGCGCAGAATGAGGTGAACCGAGTTGTCAGTCATATGACGAGTGGACCTGATGGAGATGGTGAATATGACGATTATGGGGATGACGTGTCTAGTCGCGATGTACAACCGGCTAACAAAGATGCCTTCAATATTACCGCCCAGTCTGCGAAACTCCAACTGGACCTTCTCGCCAATGTTTCAGCCTCTCTTCAAGCAGAGAAGTCAAAAAACCCGGATCTGGCAATATCAGATCCGGCCGTCGATCAGGCGCTGGCCGCGTACGAATCTGCCGTGAATAGTCTCAATGGACTTTTGGCAGATCTCTTGAAGATATCGCGAGACCGTGACGCCTATTGGCAATACCGGCTGGATAAGGAGGCCGATACACGCAAGATGTGGGAGGAAAGCATGGCCCGGATTGTTCAGGAACACGAAGAATTGCAGACCAAGATCGGTGAGTCCGAGGATAAGCGGAAGCGCACCAAGAAAGCTCTCAAAGAGGTCCTGGAGAACGCTTCAGCAAGCAACAGTCGCCCAATTAGTCGAGGGCTGTCACATGCGCAAGTTGACGAAGCGATTGAATCACTAGAAAATACTGCGGACAACGCTTCCAGAGAAGACTCCGGGAAAGCGAGCCAGGTTGAACATCCTGCTCAGCAGCCAGAGACCAATAGGCTGCGTGAGAACCCTGGTCTCCGTCCTTCATCATCGAGGAGGCAAAGTATCTCTGAATACGCCGATCTCGCTGAGTCGGAGTCGGATGATGAGGAATTTTATGATGCTATTGATTCTGGAGAGATTGCAGTTGAGGAGCTGGCAACTTCTGAGGTTACTGCGGAGAAACCATCGCTGGACGATGTTAATGCCGATCTGCGGGCCGCTAAATATGCCGAAATAGTTCCTTCCTTCAAAGGCTATGAGGACCCTCCAAGACAGAAACTCAAACTTGAGGTCGACAATCGGCCCAAGGTCTCCCTGTGGGTAAGTTGCCGAGAGGTGCAATATATCTTTTTGTGTTTTCAGACTCTAACTGGGCCTTTAGGGTATTCTTAAGTCCATGATTGGCAAGGACATGACGAAGATGACTCTTCCAGTTTCCTTCAACGAACCCACGTCGCTTCTTCAGCGAGTTGCAGAAGACATGGAGTATTCTGATCTTCTGGATATTGCTGCCGACCGGGCAGATTCTTTGGAACGTATGATCTATGTTGCTGCCTTTGCTGCAAGTGAATACGCCTCGACAATCGGGCGGGTAGCAAAGCCCTTTAATCCTCTTTTGGGAGAGACCTTTGAGTACGTCAGGCCGGACAAGGGCTATCGTTTCTTTGTGGAACAGGTCAGCCACCATCCACCGATCGGTGCTGCATGGGCTGAATCGGCCAAATGGGATTACTACGTACGTGTGTCGAGCTCCATGGTCCCCTGGTGAATGAATACTAATAGGTGTCTTTAGGGTGAGTCGGCCGTCAAGTCGAAGTTCTACGGGAAATCCTTTGATATAAACCCTTTGGGGACGTGGTTTTTGAAACTGCGTCCCATAACAGGGAAGGAGGAACTGTACACCTGGAAGAAAGTTACGTCTTCGGTGGTCGGTATCATAACGGGCAATCCCACTGTGGATAATTACGGCCCAATGGAAATTAAGAATTGGACGACGGGTGATATGTGCTATTTGGACTTTAAACCTCGCGGATGGAAAACGTCATCCGCATATCAAGTTACCGGCAAAGTTGTCGATTCGAAGGGGGCTACGAAATGGAGTATCGGCGGGCGATGGAATGACAAAATATATGCTCGTCATACGCCAGGATATGAGGCTGAAGTCTCCGAGAAAGATTCCGATTCCTCCAAGACATTCTTGGTGTGGCAGAGTAATCCTCGTCCAAGCGGTATCCCATTCAACCTGACTCCGTTCGTCGTTACCCTGAATGCGCTTCCTGATAAACTCCGACCATACCTGCCTCCCACCGACACTCGACTTCGTCCCGATCAGCGTGCAATGGAGGAAGGCGAGTATGATTTTGCTGCTACGGAAAAGCATCGAGTCGAAGAGAAACAGCGAGCGAAACGGAGAGAACGGGAGAGGAAAGGTGAAGAGTTCGTTCCGAAATGGTTTACGAGGGGTAAATGCCCAATAACCGGGGAGGAGTACTGGGTTTTCAACGGCAAATACTGGAAATGCAGAGAGACAGGTGACTGGAGTGTTTGCGAGGATATCTTTTGACACCACCGACCCTCGACTCTCTCTGGGTGCTGCTTGTGCGATTGTTCTGGGTGAGAACAGCCTCCCCTAGTGTGGTGGATGCGGTTACAACCTAAGTAGTCTGTATTATGTATGGCCTTATATATGTATTGATAATGCTCGATTAATTTTTAATGTTCCGTACCGTCTCCGTTGATATGCTTCTGTTTCCGGTATGTATGTACTGTACATGCAACTGTCACGTGATGACTATAGTACACTCGGTATCCCGGAAGTTCATGTCGGATGTGCCAAGGATGTCCAGCAGAGTAGGAACGAACACATCTCCGCTGACCGCCAACGATTGTTGAAATGGCGACTGAATACACCTGTAATCGTTGTTTGCAGGTGCTGTCACCAAGATTTCAATCTCAAGTCTTCTTCCGCCGCTTCAGACGTTTTCCTCAGCCAAGCGGAAGGTGCAATTTTTCGCATTCAACAACTGCCCGAAGCTCGTCCTCCAAGTACAATGATCATCCGCAATTGAGAACCCCCCCGAGCCGTCTTGACCGGAGACTGACAGTCCCGTCTGCCAATAACTTCGTGTCGAAAAATGGTGGTCGAAACCTGCGGACTGCGGCTACTATTGGACTTTCTGAAGAGACGCGGCCTCTTCGGAAACCCAACAATCTATTTCATCCATTCTCGCGCTCGCCGTCACCCATCATCAGGCGACGCGCTGCATTTATAATGCAGAATGCTTTCTGTCCTCATCCAAGTCATCAACAGACTCGCCTGCCGACTTCTCCAAATGACCCCGAAGCACGAAAGAGTCCGAACGCGAGCCTCCCACCAGCTCACTCACGCTTTGAGTGCCCCGATTGTGGAGTACCAATATATTGCTCTGAAGAACACTGGATGGATGATTATGAGGCGCATTTAGAGATCTGCGATACCATCAGGCAGATCAACGAGGATGATCATGATTTAGTTTCGGGGCGTTTCTTCCCTGAATTCTCATATCCCGGGCCCCAAGATGACAACTTTGTGATCAACATGACGAATTGGGACACGTTCCTCTATACGCGCGAGTTTGAAGCCATCAACAATGAGAGGAGTATGCGGCAAGTGACCCGGTTGCTAACCTATCCCGTCACCATCGGGAGTGTGCTGCACGAATTGAGTCCTTACAATATCCGCAAAGGAGGGAGGTTGACCGTTGAAGGTCTTAAGAGCTTCAGTGGTGCGTTTTTGTCGACCCTTGTCACTGTAATTTTGAGACCGGCATGAAACTGATGGAGTATGATATCTTCTAGCACTTCGATACACATTGCATCCGCCCAAGATGGGAGAAGGAACGGACGTACACGGGCTGCGTCTCAAGGCTCCTCCAGTCCGCATATTTGTTCTTGGAGCTCGTGCCGAGTCTTCCCTGCCCCGTCAAGTCTGGCTTCAGCTCACCCATATGTTCCCCCGAGCCCTTATCAACCTCATCTTCATCGGACCGGAAAGTATGGCCAACCGAGACGACGAATTTCCTCTTCCGGAACGCACACCGGAAAATCCATTTGGCGCCATTGTTGAGGACCGTCTCGGCCCACAGATGAAGATCACTACCTACGTTGATTACTTCCACAATATGCATAAAGCTCAGTATTTCTATCCATATGACCCATACTTTGACTGCTTTGTGCTCTTCCACCCGGGTCTCGGGCACCCTGCTAGTGCTCATGAATGGGAAGAGACTCTTCCGCAGCTCCTGGAGACGAAGGTGCCCATCCTGTGCACGGGATACACGCAATGGGATATGGAGAGGGATATGAACTGGGTCAAGGAAAAGTGCGCGGGAGAATTCGACATCTTGCTCGAGCCCGGGGAGAACCGATTCCGAAGCCTGAGATGGGATCTGAACGATCTGGATCCGCATGACATCTCCTGCGGGAACTGGGGTCTGTGGGCGTTTAGAGGGAAGAGGTATGTTCCGTCAATGTTCATCTGCGTTTCTGGTTGCTAACACAGCATGCTACCAGGTACGAGGCTACTTACAAGAACCCGTCCTAGACAAGAGGAACGACGCCCACATGTCTGGCATCCTCTCATTTGTACGCGACGTTAATGTCGCCAATTCTTGTATTGTAGCCATCTTGCCTTCCACTCATCGTCTGCCTTCTGGATCGAACAAAGACCCTACTGCGGTGTTCTGTATTTATAGCGTAAATCCTGTTTGCAAGAGTCAAATGTGGATCCTCTCTGCCGAGATAGAAGATAGGATAACTGTTGTTATTTCAAGCACCATAGTTCCATTTACAAATTTATGTACTGTAATGTACATAAGATGTTTTCGTATTTGAAACTAGAAGAGGATAGCGATCTCGGATTGCAGATTCGCCGTCAATTCCATCCCGGAGTTTCGTTGTGAGAGCTTTAAGGACTCGTCTGTGAATCAATAGGGCAAATTATGCAATGACTCGGGGCACAAACACTGCGACTGCGATGCGACGGCCCATGATTAACGAGATAGATATACAAAGTGGAATGAAGAAATGAAGCTATAAAGGTATCGAAAGTATCAGATCAGAATTGTAAAAAAACAAAAAGGGGAAGGGTATGAAGGGTATATATATATATGAAAATATCGATCTAGAAACGTCAACAAAACAACCAAAATAATCCAATACCGCATGAAGATGATGATATGGCAGTAGGTATCCACCCATTTATCTTCCATCATTCGTTATCAACATCAACGTTATACCCATTCTTTAACCTTCGTCGATATTGACAAGCGCGTGATGATGAGAAACATTGAGAATGGAAACCCCCTGTCTGTATTTCCTCTGACTCTTTATTTAACCAATTGGGCGCGTTTCTTCTCAATTAATTCCTCATTCACATCAGGACCAGACCCGCAACAGCAACGACACCGGCCATCATGGCGCCTGCAACCTCCCGGCCAGAGGCTGCTCCACCAGTATGCGCCGTTGAGGACGCAGAGGCAGGAGTGCTTTCCGCGGGGGCCACTTGGGAGGTCGCGGTGACGAAGACAGACGAAGTCTTAGGCTTGATAGACGAAGTCGAGTTCCAGCGTCCCGGGGACGGCAAGATGATGCCACCCGTAGAGGCGACGAATTTGTGAGTCGACGACGGGGTCGACGACGGGGACGGGGACGGGGTCGGGGTCGGAGTCGGAGTTGGAGTCGGGGTGCTGTGGGCGTTGACGACTTTGACAGTGGTTGTGAAAGGTGCCCCAGACACAGTGACGGTCTCCTGTGCGAGCGCGAAGGGCGAAACAGCCGCTGAGAGGAGCAGGAGGGCCTTGGTGAAGAGCATCTTTGCGGTTGTTGTGGTTGTGGTTGTGCAGTTGACTTTCTTTTTGTCTCTTCTATTATTTCAGAATGATAGATGGACTGACTGGACTTTCTGAAGTGTAATTATCGCGAGCGATCTATATTATCAAATATAGATAGAAATAGACCGACGGATTGAAAGAATGAATGAATGGACGACAGCGACAAGAGTGCTAAATGAATGTTCACTCTTTCTTCTGTCTAAGAACGAGTGCAATCGAAACGAGTGACACTGGCTCGAATAGAGAGAGACCAAGAAAAAGACAGTCGAGAAGAGTCAGAAAGAGGTCATTTGCGACAGCGCAGAGGGAAAGGGGGGCACAACACAGTTGGTGTGTTTGGTTGACAAGCTAGTGCCTGAGATTAACTCGTAGCAGTTAGGTTAGGCACCCTACGGTAGTAAGAGGCATGGGAGCCAATCTCGGTTGTATTTCTCTAGTCTCTAGTCTAGCAGACAGTCTTCGTCATCTAATTGAGGTATTAATTAGCATTACTCCATCGCATTCGCTGGCCCCGAGTCTTGATGGAGAAGTAATCTCCTTTTTACATTGGCCGGATCCTATTGCAAGGGGCCGATCGACGTGGTTTAAATGCCAGAGGGGAAACGAGTGGAATTCCAAGACGATGCGCTGGCTCAGCGACATGCCATGCCGGCCAAAAAAAAAAAAGCAAAGAAAAGAAAAAGAAAGGATTTTCGAGACAAAATGCAGGAACTTCCGCTTCATTTTAGACGTTGACCGTGAAGCGATCGCAATTTGCCATCGATCAATCAACTGACGCGTTCGCCATGGTGTATGGCGCTAGGCTGAGATCGGAGAAAACCGAAGAGTCTAAGCACGTAACCGGTGCGGGGGGCCAAGAGTAGTAGTAGCAGCAGCGACGACAATAATCACAGGAAATAAGACGGCTCAGAAGCGAGGACTGATGATGAATGCGAAGTCGAGGAGAGGATCTCCAAAGCCGAGGAGTGACTCGATGCAAAATGATTGGAAGGACCGTCGTTGATATGCATTCTCCAGCGCGTGCGGGCGAATGCAGACTCTGCAGCCCGGTGGAGCATGTTTGGCGGATCTCGAGTGGATCCGTTCTTAGGCAGGACTCGCTCTTATCAATCACTGTGCAGCAGTAGAATAATAATAATGATGTTGCGCTCAGAATAATACGATCTTAATTGAGTCATTCGGCATATATGCACAGTGCAGTTTATGTGAATCAATTAGTCCCCCATCATCTGTGAGCGCTAGAGGATGTGTGATTTGTTACACCGTCTCTGATTAGCGCTTCATCCTGATCGGCAGTTCCCTTACCCGGCATGAAATGTGATCGACAGGACTTCGGAAGCCCGCGTTGCAGTCAGCCTGGATGCATCATGCAGGAACATCTTTATGCCGCCCCTTCTCGCGGGAGCAGACCGGCAGTTTACTCCGTAATTATTATTTAATTTTATTGTTCCGGCATCATCATTATTCATATCAGCTAACTCATTATTCCTTCCTGCACCCATAAAAAAATACTTTCTGAGCAAGTTCCTGAGGACAGAGTGGATATCTCGTCGCAAAAATTGTGAACTGCATAATAATGTGTCTTGGAAAGCAAACAGGTAGAGTTCAAAGGACATCAGCCAACTGCCGGGTATCATACACTTCATCAATAGCCAGAGAAAAGAGCCAAAACATCGGTCATAAACCAACGTCTTCCGACTGTCATGAGAAACCAGCAAAAGAAAAGGGGGAATAATAACGATGGTGAGGCCTACGCTCTGAATCAGACAGCCCTCAACGGCCGTATCACAATCAAAGAGTCCAGACCATAGCTGATACAATGGCCACAATGGCCCAGTATCTGCTCCAACGCATGATTCTGACAGCGGGCGCCGCCGACACAGATGGATCCGCAGCCGTAGTCCCATTTGCCAGAGTGCCGTTGATGAAAATGGTTCGTGTTCCATTGACTGTCGCGATCCAAACTACACTCGAATTCGTCGGGTTATTCCCGAGGATCGAGTCCACGTAGGTGCTATTGTTGTTATTGTCGCATCCGCACTCCGAGTACTCCTGACAGAGACAAACCACCGGCAAGGTTTCATCTGTATTAGTTGTGAGATTGTGGTATTGGTACGGACGGCTCCAGGGATAGGCGTAGGCGTCATAAAGCCAGAGGGTCGAGATGACCGCAAGGGCCCCGAGCGGCAGCAAGTACGGTGTAACCCCCAGAGGTGATTTTGCACCTGCTGTGTAAGGAACGCTGGCACCACCGGCATAGTAAGATCCTCCCCCATAGGTACGGGGCGTCCCTGAGCCTGTTTTCGTGAACCCCCCTACGTTGCTCCTGCTATGCGATGATGGTTAGCCTCAGACGAGAATTACCAGGTGTCATCTTTTGCCATACTACTGACCTCGACGACGAAGAAGACGACGACGATCCGCTGCTTCCACCGCTTCCTGAACTGCCTCGGCTTGATCCGCTGCTTGAACTGCTTGATCCGCTCCCTCCGCCTCCGCTTCGTCCTCCGCTGCCACCTCCACTGCCACCTTTGCCTCCGCCACCGCCTCTTCTCTTCTCCAAGTCTGGCAGGTCGAATGCATCATTCGTGACTGGCACAGCTTCAACATCACCTGCGACGACGTCGGAACGAGGGATGGCACGCGAAGTGGCCAGAGAGGTGAGAAGCAGAAGACTGGTAGCCAGAGAAATCCTCATAATGAACGTCCCAGCAACCTGGCGTCAGGCCAGCTGAAATAAACGGGTATTTCTTTAGTGGATGGAAAGAAATGACCAGAGATGGTCAAAGAAGTAACCTGCTAATGGCTTATTATAGTCATACTGGAGCGGTGACTCGCTGATGGACAAAAGTTTTTGGGAGGCCCGCTAGAACCATGGTTCACGCGACGGAGAATGTCAAAGCCTCAAGGGGGACATCAGCTAGTCTGCTAACGCTGTTATCAGATAATGGAAACTACTCCGGAACTAATAGTCGTGGTTGCAGTCTGGGCAGGCAGACTGCAAGATTGCCTTGGCTCTTGGCTTATTTTCTCTGGATAATTCGGCAACTCATGGGGCTGTGCAGGCCTTTCTCACGCCACCAGCAGTCCATTTTGCGGCTTTGGTGCGCCACAATAATAATACGATATATTAATAATGCCTCTAGTTCCTCCTTGGCATAGAAATACGCGAAGACTGTTGGGGCTGATGTGAGTTCGGAATACTCCGTCTGAATGCTTATCAGCAAGGAAATTCAGGCTCAGCCACGAAGACATCGAGTCCAAAATTGCAATGACGTTGGTCGTGATACGGCGATCCATTGATGATTTATATGATCGCTTCTGTTGATTGATGCTAGCTTAAGATACTGACTTAGTCAAGGCGAACGTTATGTACTAGCATACGTATGTACGTACGGTAAATACTGTACATGCGAATGATACAATACCATCCATACGGAAATCCATTTGGTCTTATTCCCCTGGTTTTAGAGGAAAGAAGATAGCTGGTTGACCATGCCATAGAACAGTCTCAATTCGGTACTCCCCAATGGCTCCTCAATGAAGGAGAGATGAATATCAAGTAGACTTTGGCTTCGCCGGCTTCACAAGCGGTCGATACTCTGGATCCCACATCTGCGTTCGGATCCACTCATCAAGTTCCCCATCCTCCATGGGTATATCCTTTTCCTGCGCCAGACCTTCCCTCATGGCGCACTTGATCACTGCCTTGGCGATGTGAACGCTGATTTCTCGGACATCCACAACGTCCGGGAGGAGAGGCTTATTCGGGTCCTTAAGTGCCGGTGACTGCGCAGCTAATGCCTTGACCGCGGCAACGAGCATCTTGTCCGACAGGAGAAGTGTTCGAGACAGGACTGCGCCCAAACCAATGCCAGGAAAGCAAGTGGAATTATTGCATTCCGCTAGAAAATGGAGGTCACAGTTAGAACAATGACTTGACACTTCTGAAAGAAGAAGTGGAATAAAGCGACTGACCAATCTCGTACTTGACACCGTTGTATTCCACAGGAGGAAATGGGCTACCTGTTGCGATCAAGGCTCTGCCCTCCGTCCAGTCGTTAATATCTTTAGGCTGGGCTTCATGCAGCCGGGTCGGGTTGCTCAGAGGGAAGATAACCGGTCGTTCCACATGTTTTCCCATCTCCCTGACGATATCCTCCGTGAAAGAATTTGGTCTGGTGGATGTTCCGATCAGTACATGCGGTTTCACCGTCTTGACGACACTAAAGAGGTCCAGATGCTCCTTGTTTGGCCACTCCGAGTCGTCTCGCGCGAACGGTACTTGCGCTGGAGTCAGCTTGTCCTTGTAGGATTTGAGAAGCAATCCTGGTTTATCAAGACACCTGTCAACACGGATTAAGACCACTACTGTTTCTCAGGAAAATGGCAGAACGAACCAGATTTGCTTGGCGGCGTCTCCCTTGGACTTGTTGCTCTCCGTGGCGATGGCATCTGTGATCTGATCGGCGATGCCTGTACCAGCAGATCCAGATCCGAAAATCACGACGCGAACTTCGCTGAGTGTGATCTTGCTGACGTGCAGAGCCGCCATCAGAGCCGCCAGGGTCACACAGCCGGTACCTTGGATATCGTCATTGAAGCATGGAACACGCGGACGATACTTGTCCAAAAGTCTTCGTGCATTGTTCAGGCCAAAATCTTCACTGTGTCATTTGTTAATTTAGATACTTCTGACGGTAGGAAAGGCAAAAAGGAGACTGACAAATGGATATAGGCATTGGGAAATATTTTCCGGGCCGTTTCTACGAATTTGTCGACGAACCTGTCATACTTTTCTCCTCTAACCCGGGGGTGACGGAAACCTAAATACAGTTCGTCATTCAACAATGCTTGGTTCTGGAGAAGAAAGTAGAACCACCAAATGTTAGCCCTAGTGTTCTGGATCGACGGTAGATGAGATGAGGAATGATACATCTGTTCCGCAGTCCAATACCACTGGCAGCTGCCTTGAAGGATGAATCCCAGCGCATAAAGTGGTCAGAACAAGTTTCGCGACCGAGATGAGGATCGATCCCACTCCCTGATCGCCAATTCCTAGAATCTTGAACCGGGTATGTCAGCTGCAGGAAGCTAGTTCTGGTGGATGTATCCGATACCTCCTCGCCATCCGTCACGACGATGTAGTCGATCTCTTCATTCCGACCAGATTCACCAAACTGTGACAAACTGGTCTCGATCCGGTCTAGGTCATGGATGTTCAGGAAGCACCCTTCGGGTCGCCTGAACAACCTCGAGTAGTTCTGAATTGCGTCACCTTCTGTGGGCGTGTAGATGACACTGAACATCTCTTTGAGGTGAGTTTGGATGAGCTGGTCAGAGGATAAATATCAGCATAGGTTCAAGACTTAAAAAAACAGCGAATGAACAACAGAGACTTACTTTGTAATACAGCACTTCGTTTTGCGCCTTCAGGCTTGCCATAAAAGTATTCTTGGCCAAATCATCTGGTCGGCTGGAATACTGTTCATAGGCCCTCTTAATCTGCTCGTCTAACGTCTGGACATTCGGAGGTAAGAGGCCATGCAGTCGAAATTCCTGGCGCTCGTCATCGGGGAAAGCCGATCCTTTGTTGTAGTATGAAGACTGCAGAAGTGCGGAGCCCTGGACATTATAACAGTCTCAGATGAAGCCATTCAACATTCAACATTTAAAAAAAATTTTTCCATGAGATGACTATCCAGCTGACATACCTCCAAGGGACATTCAATGGGTCCTTTCGCAGCACGAGGGAGATGGCTGAATTTGGAAGCGGCTCCTGATTTACTCATCGTTGCAAAAGAAATGGCCGCAACAAGTGTGTGTTGATTGCCATGGACAGCAATCGCCTTTTTTTACGGTTCTCTCAGCTACACTTCTGGTTTAAATGCCGGATCGATCAATCAGCATGTACTAGGTAGGTACTATATGGATTACTGTCAGGATCATGCAACGCTACCAGCTCACGCAATGGAAGCGTCGGGCTTTTCTGCCGCTCCAGACTCTATACTCCATCCGGATCGACCAAGGAGAGTCTAGGCATTTTTATTTTCTCTTTCGGTCAAGACTGCAATGTCTTCGTGTCTTGGAGGTCGATGCTGTTTGGCGGTTGACGGTCGTCATGGCGGCATGACGTAGAGATTGCGTTTCGAACCGTACCGTGGGCAGTTCGACATGAACGGGTTTGCCTATCTGGAGACTCCCGAAAAAGGTACTACGTACCCAGGTAACTACAAGCAGAGTGATGACCATGGTTCTTCGAAGGCTATTGTGCCTGATTCACTCTTACTTCTACCAAGGACCGTACAGGCGGGTGTCCTATCGCGGATAACAACTATGCACTCAATTTAGAAACCTTAATCCTGAGGCCTCGGCTGAAGAGCATCCTCAATGATCAATAGGATTTGATTGACTGCATCTTGCATCTCAAGAGAATTGTTGTATGTTCATGTACTCAAGGGTACCTCCTAAAAGTGGGAAGACCAGGCATTGCCTAAATCGGTCTAGACTGAAGCTCGGAATTCGAGAAAAAAAACCCCGACCGCTTAAAAAAAAACACCAACCTGATCAACACCTGAATGACACTGCGATGGAGATGCTTTGTCTCATAATATATCTACCCACTTATTAGGAGATTTCTCTTTCATCCTTCCAGACCAGCCAACCAGACAGGGAGAGATGTTATTGACCACACGATAGATCGAGCCCATGGAGGAACATCCCTCGATACCGGTTGACTTCTTGCCAGTGGATCGGTGACTACAACGATTAATTGATGGGTGCACCTATCTAGACCATTCAATGCTCTTTGACGATGCCTCTTTCTAGAATGGCGCACTGTAGCTTGTTAAATCCAACCGACAAGCTCTTTCGCTCCGAAACCGCTCACACGACGTCTTACCTATCTGGCTGCGCGCCTTCGCTTTTCTACGCTAACCACAGCTCGACCAGAATCTTATTTTTACGCTAAATTAGCGAATGGAAGGGGATCTATCTTCTTTGACGTTGGCTGGAATGAAAAATCCAAGGAAAACAACAAAGGAGAACTTAAAACAGAGGCAAAACGTTGCAGATCCTTCTCATCAGACTGTACGCAATCTCTCGATCCAGCTGTTCCTGGTCACTTCATTTCTTGGAGTGACTTTCTTCCACGAACCCTTGGAAAAGGACAGTCAGCACACCCGCACGTCTTGTGCCTGTGTTGACTGGAACTGGATCGGATTTGGATAGAGCTGGAGTGCCGGTTCTGTTTTGGGACCGGTCTGCAGCTTTTATCCATTTCCTTTTAAACAGATTGCTAGAACAAAGATATAAGGGCCTTCATAGTTCATGCTCGTTTCGCTGTCTCTTGAATGAGAGACGTTTCCACGAGAGCATGACTCCTTGCGCACCTACATTACAACAAGATTTGTTCACCCTAGGTATATTCATATATCCAAATATATTTTCTCATGCCGTGTAATAGATTCATCTCTGTCCCTTAACAGGCCTATCATGGCCATCTTTGCTCAGAAGTCTAAACGCATAGACATGCCTGTAGGATAAATATATCTATATACAAACGTTCAAACCTCGGCAAAGTCAAGATTCTCTCATCTACAACTTGCTTTGTGTAATTCCCGACTTCGAAGCGTCATCGTCGACCACTTTGACCACCACCTTTCCCCAAGTATCTCGGCTTCCCAACGCATTCAACGCCCGGGGGACGCTTTCCAGGCCAACGAAGCTTTCATCCTTAAAGGCGGTCCCCCGGAATTTGCCCTGGGATATCAAATCAAAGATCCCCCGCCAAACGGTGCCCACTGTCTCCTTTTCAAAGTGGGCGTATTGGCCCCAGTGCAACCCGACGAGACTCACGTTCTTCAGCAGGACCCGGTTCAGCGCCACTTTCTCGATCTTCCCCGCCGCAAACCCGATGATCAGCAGTCGCGCGTTCCAGGCGACGCATTTCAGACTCTGGTCGATCATCCCCACGGGGTCATAGACAATGTCCACTCCGGCCTTGCCGTTGCCCGTCCGGTGCTCCTCGCACAGCTTTTTGACCACCTCAGGCCAGTTTTTGTCTCGGTAGTCGACCGCGTAGTCGGCGCCAAAGTCCTTCGCGATCTGTCTCTTGCGCTCCGTCCCCGCGGTCGCAATCACCGTCGCGCCCCGGGCTTTCGCGATCTGCACCGCTGCCAGCCCGACTCCACCTGCCGCAGCATGCACCAGGACCCAATCGCCCTGCTGGACATTGGCACGGTGTACCAAGCCTCCATACGAAGTGGGCGCGGTGACGAACAGCCCGGCCGCATCCTCGAAACTCCATCCTTCGGGGACAGGCAGCAGAGACTGTTCGGGAGCAAGAATATGCGTAGCGTATGCTCCCTGATTGGCACCGAAGACGCGGTCACCGGGCTTAAACCGTGGGTTCTTAGCGGCTGTTGGCGTGGCTAGGACGGTGCCCGCGAATTCCATCCCCGAAATCCATGGGAAAGGCGGCTGCTGCTGGTATTTGCCTTGAATCTGAAGGAGGTCGAAGAAGTTGGTACCGGCAGAATGAATCTCGATAAGGTACTTGTCGGGGGAGGGGGAGGGAGTGGGGAGCTCAGTAACTTTCAGATCGAGAGGTCCCTACAAGCTTTCATTAGCAGGTTGACTTCTGATTTCGAACTTCTGATTTCGAGAGACCAGTCTTTTTTTTCATCTTATGTTTCTGAGGATGTATGTATGTACCTTGACATATTCCGTAAGCTGAATCGCGCGCATCTTGTCGTGAAAAATTAAGATGGCACAAAGACAATTAATTCGTGAAACAAAAACAATCTAAATCTAGACGACAGTCAAGTAACGGTTCAATTGATTGACTCTTGAGAGGACAGTTAGAGAGGGGGAGATGAAGCAATGTCTTGATGATCTGTATCTGTTGTCAAAAGTCCACTCCTGTCTCTTGGTCAAACAAGAGATTTCCGGAGAAAGAGAGACAACAAAATAAAATACCTTGAGACTTGTTTCGTCCGCTCAAGGCCCTCTATATCAATTAATATAAGTCAGCAGACCCTGTTCTCTCTCTGTACGCAGTAACGTTGGTAATAATAAGTTGGGGTTTCCCCACGGGCGGAGAAGCCGAGGTTCGGGGTCGGGAAATCCCAGGGATCCAGCCTACCCACTGGTACCAGCCTACCAGGTATAATAATAGTTAACTGCCTTTACCGGTAACCTGCTATCTAGATCTGCAAGATTGGAAAGGATATCCCTACCAGCGCCACGTGTTCTGTCGATCCCTGAATACAAATCCTCTATCAAAATGACGCTTGCCAGTTTTATGGATCTCGTCCCGTTCGGTTAATAGCTTACTATATTCTTGTATCAGGATCAATCCAATGCTTCATACGTAGAAATACCGCGATGATCTGGTTACCGCATTCAGGTAAAAGTTAAGGCATGAGGAGGATTTGTCTGATAATTATTATTTATATTCCTGTGAATAACTGTCATCTCACCAATCTGCCTGAGAGGGAAAATGATCAATCCCCAGTCCAGCCACACCAAGGTCGATGACTCCTCATCCAATGTACACCGAGGTCGACAGAAAACCGCCGAGTAAGAATTCAACAACCCCCACAAAGTCAAACGCCGGTGTCCCCCTGCCAATCCGTTTTGGTACCGTCGGCAAATAACAAACCAAGCACATTGCTCACATGGCCCTGTAAAGCAGTAGCCACAAAACATAAAACAAAGAAAAAAAAAAGAACGAAAGAAGAAAGACCAAAAAAATAAAAAGGCCGTCTGAGTGGGTGTTCCTAGTGCCACAGGATTAGTAGTATATACAAAGGGTGGGTATTTTTTAACACCCTTGACGACGATGCCGGACAGAGAAGAAACGTGTGCTTGGGTATATAGGACAAATAGAAGGGAACAAGACAAAAAGACACATGGCCATTTTGAAATGGCAATCGCATAACGGGAGAAATCGCGCTTGTTGACAACAAAAGGATACGAAAGTAATCAAAAAGATCGTATGTTCACTGACATCGTCGAGGATGCGCGCAAGAGTTGACACAGGTGAGGTTCGATGGTCCATCCAAAGGAGGCTGGTCGAGAAGTTTTCCACGCTGGTTACCAGGCACCGAATACCCACCCAGCTTCAAGGGGTTTGTCCGCCACGGGTGGTTGGACGACCCCATCCGCGTTGCTCCCACCATAGACCATATATCCTCAGTTACCCGGAGGCCTTTGGACTATCTGGTCGTGGCCGGAATAGCCAAACATCTCTTGGGGCATCATCGGATGTTGTCCCGATGCGACAAACTGCGGCTGCATTGGGGTTTGCATCGATTGCATCTGTGACTGATGAGCCGCCATTTCCACTCCATTTGGAGAGGACTGGTCCTTTCGTTTCCTTTCCGAAGCCGGTTTTCGTTGTCGGCCTTGTCGATCCACGCGAGCGTGTCCGTTGGCTGCTTCCGGACCGTAATGGGAGGCCATAGCGCGTCTCCACGGCCTTATATATCTCAAGTCGTCAACAAGACTGGAGTGGAATGCACCCGCCACCGATGGCGACTGAGGGAACGTTTGGTTCATATCTTGCGCGGGCATCGGTTGCATCATTTGGCCATAGGCCGCCATTGAGGGATTGACCGCTTTCTGCGGATAATAGGCTGCAAAATGCGGGTTGGCTGGCTCGAAAGGTGCCGAAAACCAGTTGGCCACGGGGAAGCCAGCGTTGACGTCTGGCTCGATGTGGACGGTTCCCGTCGGCCATTGGGCCCCCATCGGGGGCGCTGGAGAGGGGAGGCAGACCTCCGTAGACACGGCATACCCTGGGTTGGGATAGGAAGGAGCTACCATTGGCGTCGAGTTCATGGGCACGTTACTGCTGGAAGGGCCGGCTGATGTAGCTCGTACGAAATCGGCGTGGGTGCAGCCATGGCAAACGACTGCATGGCGGGCGTGGTGTTGGGAATGTGATTGCTGTTATCCTGAGGATTCAGGGATTGTTGTTGAGATTGAGACTCGGGTGCCGGGGCAGGAGCCGGAGCAGGAGCAGGCGCAGAAGGGGCCCAATTGGAGCCGACTGAAGCATCACGAGTATCAACAGACAAAGATGGGGCCATGACCGGCGGCTGCATCATATCCTGCTGCTGGCGTTGCTGCGGGGGAAACCAGCCATTGGCCGAGTACCAGTCTGGGTTGGCGGCCGCGTCCTTTGGTGGTTGAAGCTGCTGAGTCGATTGGGGTTGCGGCGTGGGATGAGAGGCATTATTATTATTATTATTATTATTCTTCTTGGACTCGACAGGAGAGGGGTCCTCGGGCCCATCATCGTCGTCTGCATTATTTGACTCCTGCTGCTGGCTTTCTTGCGGCTTCTTCCGGGTCTGACGCGACGGCTTGGTGACACGCCATTTCTTCAACCGGCTGCGCAATTGCGTCTCACTAGCCGCCCATCAGTCTTTACCATCGCCATGGGCAGGATCGGGGCCCGCGACAGGGCCCTGTCGACAAGCAAAGCTCACCTCGGATTGAAGTCCTCCGTGCGGATCTGCTTGATGACCTGCTTCAGCGGCCACTCCTCATCCTTGTACAACCGGGCAATCAACGACTTCTTCTTCTCCCACACGTCCGACGGTATGGAGGTTTTCATTACGCACAGCAGGGCGAGAGGACGCAAGATCCTCCCGGAGACGAGATGCGGAAGGAGATGGGAGGGGGGAGGAGAGAACAGGCAGCGGAGCGAGAGAGGCAGAGGAGGAGGAGAAGAGGGTATGGGTAAGATCGACAGCGGGAGCGCCCGATTTCAGTCAGTATATAAGGGCCGTCGTAATACCGTGCAGAGCTCGTGCGAGCCCATGGCGGTGGTCTGCTG
>NW_013563351.1:0-21333 GCF_000968595.1 Rasamsonia emersonii CBS 393.64
CGCCAATGCCGTCTGTCCGCCAGTGTGCCGTGTGGCCCAGCAGCTCGCCGCTCTGGGGCACGTAGTACAGCGTCGCATACGGGCCCGGCTTCAGCGTGGGGATCACCTCGCTCGCAGACGCGGCGTCCACGACGGCGAACGTCTGCTCCGTCCATTCGTGCAGCGCCTCGGCCGACGAGGGCACCGTGTAGGTCAGATGCGTGTTGTCAGCGGCCACCTGCGCGGCGAGACTCGGGTGCTGGAAGCGCAGGTGTGCCCAGGCCCGGCGCAGCACGGCGGCCAGGATGTCCTGCGAGGCCAGCGCCCCGACGGGACGGATAGTCGCCGTCGAGTTGATCGCCCAGTGCTCGCGCTGGAGGGGGTGGCCGGGATCGCTGACCAGCTTGATAAACGTCTCGTTCTCGCCGAGGGGCCGCGAGAAGACGCCTGGTGCGGTTTGTGTCCACGGCATGGTCCGGAGATGGAGGTCTGGCGACTTCTTCCTTTTTAATCAGTTGAAGAGAAGAATTGACGTGAGGCTTCTAGATGCCAAGGAGTCAAACAAGAGCGTGGCTCAAACGTGTCTCTATTAATCTCTGATGGCCTGGGCCACCTAACAACTATGATAGGAAAGACCAACGCTGATACGCTAAACCCGACGACGCCATTTGGCCCCATCATCAGCTAGCATGTCTGGATTGCGACGCTCGACATCTCCCACTCGCCTGACGCCATGGCTGTTGGATGAGATCGGTCCAACAGGTACCTCTACAAAACGGTGGTTGCGCTGGCTGTGGGACAGACACTGGTCGTCTTGCGTATACAACATTTAGGCGGGAACAGAAACGCAAGCACTCAGGATTGTTCAGCATGGAGATTGATGGCGTGGCGTTGGTCATTGGTGCAGGTATGTCAGTTCAAGCTCACTTTGCAACCGTCTTGCAATCTTCATTTCCTTCATCTCTCTCTTTATATATATACTTCCTTTCAAGTGATATCAATTCACACCCTTCCCAGGCAGCGGCATTGGCCGCGAGGTCGCCTTGACGCTGGCTTCTCGCGGAGCATCCGTGCTGATCTGCGCCGACCTCAACGTCGAGGCTGCCCAGCAGACTGCCGAAATCAGCCAGTCTCGCAAGGCCGTCACCGATTTCCACGCCACCGCGATCCAAGTCGACGTGAGACAGGAGCGCGATGTTGAGAGGCTGCTGGCCGAAGCCAAGTCGCGATTTGGTCGCGTCGATGTCTGCGTGAATACGGCTGGCGTAAGTCGTCATTTACGTGCACGATAATATGACCAGAACGGATAGTCAAAGACGACTTGCTCATTCGGATCTCTAGTTTGGCGCCGCCAACCAAACACCGATCAGCTCCATGAGCCTGGACGCCTACCGCCAGCTGGACGAAGTCCACAACATCGGCTCTTTTCTGGTCCTGCGAGCGACCCTGCAGACCATGCTGCAGCAGGAGCCCCGAGCGACGGGGCGCGCGTCCGTGAAGGCCATGAGCAGAGGGTCCATCGTCCTGCTCACGTCGCTAGCGTCGGAGGGTGCTTTCCTCGGCGTGGGTAATTATATCGCTGCCAAACATGCGGTCAAAGGACTGGTGCAAACGGCCGGTCGGTCAATCCCATCAATCTATCTGGACTTTACAGTCAAAGTCCGCTGACAAATCCGATTAGCCATCGAAAACGCGCGGAAAGGCATCCGGATCAATGCCGTGGCGCCCTCGTACGTCTCCGGGCCCATGATCAACAAGTTCATGCAAGAGGCGCCCGCGGCCAGGGCGGCCATGCTGGGCGATCTGGCAATGGGCCGGCTGGCTGAGCCGGAAGAGGTGGCCGATGCGGTCGTTTTCCTGGTCTCGTCGGCCGCGAGTTACATCAATGGCCACACGCTAGTCGTTGATGGGGGGACGTCGCTGCAGCTTGCGAACACGCCATTCAGTGACACATGAAGAAAGAGGACGTCCTATTGAGAGCTGTGGGGATTAGATTTGGTATGAAGCTAGCATCTATCTATATCAGGAAATGCGTACGTATTCCCAAATTCTGAACGGAAAGTGCTATCTATCTTCCATCCCTCTTTCCGGTATGGTCACAATACATCAATAATAAAATAATCACAGTAGATCATTAGGTCAAGGTTAGATTCCTATATGAATAGGATTGCAAACTTGTCAGATTCTTTTTTCTTTAGAGGAATTTTTATATCATGCATGCATAGCTAATCCAACCTGAGAAGTCCAAAAGACACCTGGAGGCTGGCTTTATCTATTTACTTATTTACTTTTTTTTAACACCCTTAGTATTACTATTTTAGATAGCAGAGACTATACTAAGGTAGAGGCATACTGTCGTTTTAGGAACTCCAAACCTCCAAGTAGAGTACATAAGTAGTAGTCTATAGATAATCATGCAACATTCAAGCTAAGCTATATCTATAGAAACTCAGTTCTAGTACTTAATCTACATTTCCTAACTAGGAAATAGTATACGAACTACATAAATTAGATAGATTCAGCGTACAAAATTACCTTGTGTGGCTAGCTCGCAGCTAGCTAGCTAGCAGTTAGGAAGCGATAGATATGTAGGTTGAATCGACAATTGTGTAGTACGAACAATATCTATATCTGTAACTTCAATGTTCTTAGGTGTTCGAGGACAAAAGTATTGACAATGTGGGTACATATATGTACAGTACATACAGTGCAGTATGTATGAAAATGCCATCATTCTTTCCAGCTTTATGTCTTCGAGGGTGCTTAATCTAATCCAATCTCCTCTGCTGACGTATTCCTCTCGAGAAGTTTTCTTTCCTGCATTACTTTTTCTATTTACTTCCCCCTGAGCGGTTGAAAGATGTGCATATATTTTCCCGGGCTGATTTTGTTATGTATGTATGTATGTACATACGTACATACCTTCTCCATCTTAAGGGAAATCTTCGTGGGTTGTTAGCATATTGAGTAGATTCCTCGCATTCATAATGTCAAACTCTGCGTACATGGTGTGACATATAGTTCGTATATTCTAGATCATCTGGTATAAGATTAATATCTACAGCTTCGACTCTTCTGGCTCGCCAATCAACGACAGAAAACTTTCGTGCACCTCGTCTGTCAGATCGCTGGCTTGCATACTCCGTCCCTTCGCTTTGAAAGCCCGCCGGGAGCAATCTCTCGTCAAACTGCTCCCCGCATACGCCACCAGAAGGAGTGTCGTCGTAGGCGACATCTTCTTGCTCGGGTCCTCAAGCTCCGCCCGCACCTCCTCCTTCGACTGCGCAATCTTGTCGTTGGCCTTCTCGCCCGTATCCCACACTCCCTCGTGGTATGCTGATCGCCAGGCCAGAAACGTCCCCAGGCACCCCGTCAGCGTGTCTCCCTGCCCACCACTCCGCTTCAGTCCGCCCGGAATGTCAGAGACGAGACTGGTCACACCGTTCGAAATAATATCGCGTGGTCCCTTTTGGATAATTGTAACCCCTCCAAGAGCCTGTGCTAGTTTCTCACAGGCCTCTGATGCCTTGCTCGTCTTCTCGTCCTCTGACAGCTGTTGCCCAGCCTGGCCGCCCTTCTGCACGTCAGCCTGACTGGGCACCTCGATACCCAATGCTTTGGCCAGTCGACTGAACTCTACCACGTTCGGCGTCAGGATACACTCCTTGTACCCTTTCACGAGGTCCGGTTTCTCGGTCACAAGCAACAGAGCGTCCGCATCCAGGACAAACGGTAACGAGCGGGATCGCGCCTCTTTCATAATCTCCTCGACTACTCGCTGCGTGACCCCGTCACGGCCCAAGCCTGGTCCTATCACCAGAACGTGCAGTCGCGAAAACATGCCAATGATGGGCTTGGCCAGAGCAGGAGGATCGATAGATCCGGGGTTCGGTACAGTTGCACTACTGGGGAGGATGGGATGGACCATCAAATTCGGCGAATAAGATTTAATGACCTATTAGTCGTCTTATGATTAGCAAAAGCCGGCTTGAACTTGAATTTTTGGACAATCTACATACTGATGCTGCGGATTTCTCGCAAATCACATGGCTCTACCGAATATTAGCCTCGTACATGTCTTTACAAAATTATATTCCTCTTGTTGGACTGGTATTTTACCATATCACACCCTGTCGATCTCAGTTAGCAACACTCTCAGGCCAATGAAATACTGCCAGACAGAATGAAGTCCGTAAGACATGCCTAACCGTGCAGAAGCAATTGCTGAAAAGTATGGAGCTCCAGTGTAGCTTCAAGTCACCGATCCATTGGTCAGCATCCTTCTAATTCCATCATGTTCGTAATCGAGAGCTCGAAGCTTACTCTGCGCTTCCACCGATGACTGCAACACGTCCCAGCTGCCCTGTGTATCCACG
Source organism: Rasamsonia emersonii CBS 393.64 (assembly GCF_000968595.1). Lineage (NCBI taxonomy): Eukaryota > Fungi > Ascomycota > Eurotiomycetes > Eurotiales > Trichocomaceae > Rasamsonia > Rasamsonia emersonii. Next base: position 4,356 of record NW_013563351.1, read on the forward strand.
GTCAGTTCATGCTCATCTAAATTTGATTCCCTGGAGAAGCGCCAATTCCTATTTATCAACTAACCTTTGTGAAATTTCTCCAGCATTGGCGGTACGATCGCCCGCGCCCGGGCGAGCAGCTTTTTGGACGAGGTCGAAATGTGGATAGGCTCCATGGCGGAGATTCGGAGCGATAAAGTGTGCTAGTCAGCCCTCAGTCTGGAATTAAAACAATATCACCCGTATGAATTAGAAAATAAAAAAATATGCAAATCTATTCAATTGGTATTCGAAGGTGTTGTTGCGCCAGAACGATTTAGCTGTTATCTCGGTGGAATTCCGCGTTGAGGGGCTGCGGAGATGACTTCAGACGAATGACCAGAGAGTGATGTCACCGACGTACTCCGCACTCTGCATCAGCATACAAACACTCCTAGTCACTGCCGCATATCATGAATTATAATCGCTCAACACTGGGGTTATAAAAAAAAAGTCTTGTTATGATATCTACAACACCGGTCTATGAGAAAAATATAGACGATCGCTAATAAACAGGCCTCCAAACTTGAAACCGCGGTCTACCAAACACCCGACGCACGAAAATGCCAGAAGAAACAGAAATACGGTACTCCAACAGGGTATCCCTCGCCAATGGTATAAAATAAAATGTTCATGCAGGAAACCCGAAATCCAGCAAGCCCAAGCGCCAACCCCAGCTTCTAAGAAATCATCATTTGGACTTGGAAGCCAGCGCAGCCAACTTCTTCTTCCTTTCCATCTTCGCTTTCTTGGCTTCCATCTCCCTCCGGATGTCTTCTTCATCCTCCTGTTTGGCAGCTCGGAGCGCCTCTTCTTCTTCCCTCTCCACATCCTCGAGCCCAGCCTCCATGTCGGATAAATCATCGGAGTAGTAGTCATCGTAATCATCATAGTAATCACCCTCATCCTCCTCGTCAGTTCCAAGATATTCGTCCAGTCGAGATGGCCTGCTGCGGCGGGGTTCGGCTCTTCCGCGACCGCCCGCCGAGTGCCGCGAGGGCAAGCCAGCCGTTCCTTTATAGGCAGGCTGCATCGGACGTGCCGTGCCCTTGTACGAAATCTCTTCCGTCTCGCGCCGTTTGATTGACGATCCTTCACCCGGTTTACCGCTGGCCTTGGTGGCAGCAGACGGACTCGAAGTCGAAGCAGATTTCTTAGCTAAACGAGCTTCCTTTTCCTTTGCCATCGCCTCCATGACTCTTCTCTTCTTTTCTGCCTTACTCAGCTTCTCCTTCGGGACCGCTTGATGCTTCAGCAGCCCGACCTTCGGCGCTTTTTCCTGCACCTCCTTAGCCTTGAGCATCAAATCCGCGAAGGAGCCCTTTGGGGGAGGCTTAGAAGAAACTGCGGCCGGCGAAGGCTTCTGAGAAGCTGTAGAATCATTGTTTGCTGATTTCTGCTGGGGTTTCGCTGCAGCAGACGCAGCAGAGGACGCTTTTGATGTCGCGCTGCTTGCGGTTGGACCATTCGGCTTGTCAGGACGGTGGAGCTGTTCTTCTGCTTTCCGCTTCGTTCCCGCAGGCGTCGTGTTTGCGCTCCGGGTGGTTGCATTCGTGTTTACCGAGGCGGATGCAGGTTTCTGGCCATCACGTTTGTGAGCTGCACCTGAGCCGGCGGGAGCCGGAGGTCGTGGCGGCGGCGGCGGAATAGACGTCGGTTTACCAGTCTCGATAGACGAGAGGACGGAACTGAGGAACTGGTCATCCCATTAGCGGCCGATACCTTTCGGGAACAAACCTAAGCGTAGCACGTACACTCATGGTGGCCAGTTGCTTATCCCGACGAGTGCCTTTATCGATAACCAGTCGAGATAGAGAAGAGACTCTGTTCTTTCACCGCCGACAGATGATATGAGGAAGTAGCCTCATGTTTCCAGAATGACAGTGCCGGCTATTCAGAACCAGCCACTGAAAGGTGAGTGATAAGGGTCCGTCTGCAACGAGTGATTCAGATTAGCCCGACGGCCCGAGAAAACCTCTGCAGACGGTGAACACAGAATGATGTCCGGAATGAACACCTCCTGGAATATTCCCAAAGTCTCCTGAAGTGAATCTGAAGCGAGAGAAGTCTCTCAGAAGCGCGGGGGAGGGGAGATGGAAGAGATGAAGTGGCTGGAGACAAGGCGATTGTGAGACTGCCAGCCTGGTCACGTGGGGGCAGAGCAGGCTGGCTGGGACGGAAAGCGGTGAGCGGTGGCAGATGGATGCTTATGCAATCCTGCGCCACACCCGCTGCAGCTGCTCGCTTAGCAGGCTCCCGGCACCAGCCACACGGGCCGCCGCACTTTTTCTTTTGTGGGTTTGCGGTTCGTGAATTTGATCCTCCTCCTCGTCCAAACCAGCGACCGATCGCATCCCTTCAATCCTCGCGAACTTGACGTTTCAGTCTCCGCCCAACTTGCGGTTAAATCGATTGACTCTCTTGTTCGCAGCATCCAGATCCTCTCCAGTACGTTTTTTCTTTCCGCGGGACACGGTCACCTCGCCCAATTTCCATGCGATCTTTGCTATGACTGTTACTAACATGACCTTTTCTGGCCTACAGAAAAATCAAAATGAAGCACCTCGCCGCTTACCTCCTCCTCGGCCTTGCCGGCAACACCTCTCCCTCTGCTGACGACATCAAGGGTGTCCTTGGGTCTGTTGGCATTGACGCCGACGAGGAGCGTCTGGAGAAGCTCATCTCTGAGCTTGAGGGCAAGGACATTCAGGAGGTGGGTGACCATAGCCATTGAGATTGTTCCGATTTTGTTTTGCCACGAATTGCGCTGACACGACCTCTCCTGCACAGCTGATTGCTGAGGGTACCACCAAGCTTGCCTCCGTCCCGGCTGGCGGTGCTGCTGCTGCCCCTGCTGCTGCTGGTGGTGCTGCCGCTGGCGGCGCTGCTCCTGCGGCTGAGGAGAAGAAAGAGGAGAAGAAGGAGGAGGAGGAGTCCGACGAGGACATGGGCTTCGGTCTGTTCGACTAAGCGACTCGTCCAATCGAACAAAATACAGTATGAATATGTGGAGGAGAGTGCTCTGGGAGCGATTTGGAGGGATGACAATCTCGAGGGACCTTTTTGTCAATTGTCTCTCTGGATATCGTATCTCCAAACTATTATGATGCAGTTACGATCATGCATTTATCTTATGTGAGCTAAAAAGGTAGCTCTTGGCAATCCAGATGCTCGATACCTCTACAGATCGATCATTTTTTTTCCCCCTGTTCTTTGAGAGTATGGCCTAAGACGTAGAATATTTCTGCCCTTGACGTCTGCAATTTCCGTGTCCAATGGGCACTAGGACAACTGCAATGACCTGCAGAGACGAGCCGTAATCGAGGTACTCCGTAGTCTCCTCCAGTGGAGCCGCTTCCCGATGGACGCTATCCATGTCCGGGAGTTGCTTAATGTGGTCTAGCGTAGGGCTAGGGTTTGTGACCTAACGTGGTCGCTTAGCCGAGCGCTGCAGCCCACCTCTCAAACTTGAAGCGCAGAACAAGAACCGTCTCGACGAAGGCTTCAGCGACCGACACGACAACCACCTGCTCTCGCTTTTCGATTTCTCGTTCGAAAAGCGCCCAGAGGAACCATCCGCAACCATGGCTGACATCGAATACGTAAGTTACCCTTTTTCCTGTCTCTGCGAGTGCGATGAGCACCGATGTAATGCCCATGTGTCAAAGCCAGTGCTGACTATTGTGACTACAGAACGCCGAGGAGGCTGCCGGTACGTGTCGAATTTTCCAAATCCAGTCACTCCTTTCTTTCTTTTCCTCAAGAAGATGTGTGTGGGATGAGCTGCGCGTGGGAAATGATGCAGATGCATCGATGATAAATGCCGGTGTGGAGGGGATGGGGAATCACGATACTGTCGACGACAAAGGACGAAAAGTGGATGGACGCTGACATGTCACGCCGACAACAGAGCTTAAGAAGAAGCGGCAGTTCCGCAAGTTCGCCTACCGCGGCATTGAGCTCGACCAGTACGTTTAAATGCTTTCCTTGAAGAGGCGTCCACACCTCGGAAATGGAATCGTCTGACTTGGATGCTATTCCACAGGCTCCTCGACCTCTCCTCAGAGCAGCTCCGCGATGTCGTGCACGCCCGTGCCCGTCGCCGATTCAACCGCGGTCTGAAGCGCAAGCCCATGGGCCTGATCAAGAAGCTGCGCAAGGCCAAGCAGGAGGCCAAGCCCAACGAGAAGCCCGCCCTGGTCAAGACGCACCTGCGTGACATGATCATTGTGCCGGAGATGATCGGCAGTGTCATCGGTATCTACTCTGGCAAGGAGTTCAACCAGGTTGAGATCAAGCCCGAAATGGTTGGCCACTACCTGGGAGAGTTCTCCATCACATAGTATGTACCCTTCGCAAATTGAATTGGCCATTGGAATGAATTCGTCTTCTAACACCCTTGCAGCAAGCCCGTCAAGCACGGTCGGCCCGGTATCGGTGCCACCCACTCTTCCCGTTTCATTCCTCTGAAATAAACGCGAAAATGCCAGAACTGTGTATGTCGAGTACCCTTTGGATGGAACGGATATGGTGGATGTTTTGCTGGGGGCCTGGCTGGTTGCAACGGTTCAAACGTTTTTTTCATGTCATGTCATGGGACTAGTATACCGGCGTGAAGAAAACTCGGGCGTTCGAAATTCAAAAAAAAATTGAGAGAGAAAAAGATTTCCCCAAGGCCCTCGCTCGGTCCAGTCCAGTCCGGTCAAACCGTCGGGATGATTGATGTATGGCCACATATACAACAATTTCGTCTCCCTCTTTTTCCTTACTACCCTCACTTTGTCATTAATAGTTAGGGGATAAAGAAAAAGCTAAAATTTCTTTTTACGAATTGGCATTGATATCCTTCGAACAGAACTCATTTTACTTCACATTAGAAATGGTATCTGTTCGCACGTCATTATTATTATTGTCAATTTTCGTCAACAGATACGTATATACGACTGTGACAACAAAGCTCAATCAAGTAAGCAGCAAACCCAATAACCACATACATACATAATTGCATGAATAATTAATAGTAAAGAAAAGAAAAGGCAGTTGCTTAGTATACGAAGTTTTCAATCAATCAGGTTGTGAATTCAGTCTGGAACTAACTACATGGTATGTATATGCTTTCTCTGGTGTAGATATACCTACTCCACAGGTCATGTTCAAAAAAAAATACCTAACTCACCGAATGAAATTGTCATTATTATCATTCTAGCTGGCTGTGTTTTTGCTCATCAGAGTGCTTTGCTTGTCCTGTATGGTCTTTTGCCTTTGCTTCGTCTAATTGTCTGTCGATCATACGTAGATACATACACACGGAGTACGCTCTTAAGAGCATACCATACTTACAACTTAGTTATACCTACCTATCTACCTGCCTACCTAAGTACTCTATACTCATATGCACGTACTCCAGTCTGACCTATCTCACTTTTATCCTTAAAGGGGGGGAAAGAGAAAACAAAAAACACGGTCAGGTAATGTACTGCGGTCTCTACCTCCATTTCTGGCGTTGTGATCTGAAATACGTTGGCTAATGAACTACAGTTCCCAAAAGGCAATGATTGCATCATCTTGTAGCATCTAGGGGTCAATCTTCGAAGTTCCTCACAGTCCTGGATGACTTTAGTATAAGCTTGACTAACCCATCCACACACCACCCCCGATAGACGCTATATCGTCGTCGTCGTAGTCACTGAGATAGACTCCGCTGTCTTGTCGGTTGCTGTCTTGCCGGCTGTTGCTGTTATTGTTGATGCTGCTGATACTGTGCAGAGAAGCAATAGATGTACCAGGGTCGAAAGAATCAAACCAGTCGATGTAGCCAGAAGACTGCTCGTATAGCAAGGCTAGGGGAGTTGCGTCCTTCGTTCGAGAGCGTCTTGCCGAATCTGACGCGCCTCCGAACATGACACGGCTGCTGATAAACGATACAATGCTACAGGTCTCGTCATGGTTGTTTTCGTCTGAGGAGTCATCATCAAACGAAGCGTGGCGGTATTCCCAATTGTAACCATGCCTTCGCACTGGTTTCGCTCCAAAAATAGTTTCGGTGGCTGCTGCTTCTGCTTCCGCTGTAACGGACTTGGATTCAGTGACCTGCAAGAAATGACCTGCAGGAGGATCTGAGCATTCGTAGGACCCGCTCGAAGACTGCACTGTTGGATCGGACTGGTTCCTTGTAGTGGCCATGTGCATTCCTGTCTCCTTGTGGCCATTCTGATACTGGCCAGATATTTCAGTCGCTTCTGCTGGCGATGGGAAATTGGTATCATCAACACCGTGTACTACTATACGTGGCAGCTGCTCCTGAAGCCTCTGTGACAGTTCAACAAGACCGGAAATGCTGGCATCGATATCGGCAGATGTTATCCACAGTTCTGGGTTTGATAGCTTATGGCTTAACTCAGACATCCTGGAATAGTTGAGGTTGAGGTCCGGATGTGCGGCAAGCACAAGAAGGAGAATGAATGCCGGGTCATTCCGGCTCATGCGTTTAAGAAGGCCATCGACATCGCTTTGACCTGCTCCGTTCGAATTTGAGTGTGTATGCGGAGGCACGTCTGCCATGCTGTATTACCCACGACACCAGCTGCTCCTATGGCCAAAGACGTGTTAGAATGACAAAATTAAGCACAAGTAGTGTGTTTAAATCTAGCAAAGATGCTTTCAACGGAAAGAAGGGAATAAATATAGGTACATACGGTGGAACATTCACAAGCAGGACCACGGTAGGTGAAGAGTCCCAAGAAAAGACAATTGTAGCTTCGCAAACAGGGATCTGGGGGCTGATATATCCTTGCTGTTTGAAATATCGCAGACTTGACAGATAAGTGGCAGACAGCTTATCAACCAAAATAGTCGATAAGAGGGTTGCGAGGTAAGCAAGAAAACAAAACCCCCCTCCTAGAATTTGGAAATTTTCAAAACCCAGAAATCGGGGCAGCAGTAAAGTCTCTGGATTCGCTTGCCACGTGTGATCTGGTGCGTGGCGCCAGACAATAAAAGTGCTGAGTTGTAGAAAGTAAGGTGGGGAGAGAGGAGAGAAGATCAACAAAACAGGAAACTGACAGCATTTCGGCGCTTCTATTTCGCCTCAACCAGTTCTAAACACGATGACCTCGATTATACAGAAGACCATGTGAGTAACAAGACAAGCCACAGCTAAAGACGGATTTTGGTAATCACGGAGCTCTTGGTAATGGAGTATATGCAACCACCCCTTTCCATAAATACGTGTTCGCGAGAATCCACATGGGTGACCATCAATCGAGATCGTGTATTGTGATGAGGGTCTGTTGCAACAGAAACGCGACACTGCACTGACCCTCTCTCATGGCTTACCAGCCATATCTCCTTCGAGCTGCAACACATGATCCGCGATTTTCTCCATTTTAGCCCACTCGCCATTTGCCTCCGCTGTCATCTTCGTCGGGTCCAGATTGTTGGCTCTAAACTCGTCATATACTTCCTTATAAGTCGCCCTCACCATACTCTGGAAGGTCGAGCTAGTGCAAGCTTCGCCTTCCTTGTCGATAAGCCAGGCAAGTAGCGACCAGATTATCAACCCGAGATTGATCTGGTACTTTTGAACTAAAGAGTCGCCTTCGCGGTCGGGTTCCACCCCCTGCGAGATATGTATCCCAAGTTTCGCTAGCGCCCACACATGTAGCAGTCGAAGTGGGTGGGCCTCCTGTGGATATACCACCGGGTCAACTCGGAGAAAACGGACCGTCGCATGTGCAAAGGCAGATTCGAATTGTTGCGCGGAGAGTAGAGACACGATTAATTCGTCCCGTGCAGAAACATATGGCTGTCGAGTGATCGGCCACACGGAGGTCTTACTCAATATATTGATAGCGGATTTCAACTTGTTGACCGCGTTGAATGGGTTATTATCAGTTGTAGCAGATCTCACCAATTCCCTCGCTCTTATCTCTGCTGATGTGATTGCCTCTATGTCGACAACGGGCGTCAAAAAGGCATCTTCGCGTGCATCCTTGCCCTTCCGGCACTTTGGACAGTTACAATCGAAAAAGTACCGATCTGAAAGCTCTTTACGACGAATCTCACGAGGGTTAGTCGCGTCGATGTATGAGATAAAGATCTGCTCGTCCTTCTTGATCGGCCGAACCGGCTTCACAAAAAGTTTATCCCCTTCGAATCCAACCACAGCATTGAAATCGCAACTGTGATTCATCAGAGCGGCATAAGGATGCAAATACAGCCCAATCCGCTCGTGAAACGGCGTGGTGAGATTGAATGAATTCACGTCAAGCTACGGAAGGCAAACTGTCAACGAAAGGCTCACTTTCGAACAGGGGTCAAGGTTACCTTTGCAAAGAAAGGGGATATTATTTCTTCTTTCATGTCAACCCCAGAGTATTCTCGAACTGCTTTGGCTGAAAGTGAGATCCGGTTCCACTGTTCATCATCCCTATCACGGAGCTCCCGGGCATGCGTTTCGAGCTTGAGGAATGTCTCAAACTCCTCGCTGCTATATTTCTGCTTGCTATGGCGGAGAACAATTCGCAGAATCGCCCTGACACTATTTGGCAAAATTTTGGGATACAACTTCGAATAGATCGGGCATTCCAGGGAATGTGCGAACTTCCAGTCCTTGGATTGACAGCTCTGGGAGCACATTAGCAGCTGCGATATATCATGACTTTCATATAACAAGACGCATATACATATATAAACATACATGTAGACGAAATCATACACGAGAATAGTCGCGGAATTTTTAGAAACACCCTACCTTGTCACAGTACCTGACAACCTGACACCTTGTGCAGGACTTTAATTTGACAGCTTCTTCCGGCGCCTGCTGCTGTTGCTGCTTTGTTCCAAAGCAACCAGAGCATGTGTCCTGCAATCTGGGGGTATCCAGGACGGCCACAAATGGCTTCTGAATGCTGAGCAGTTCCTGGCCCATCTCGATGTCTGTGAGGGCAAAGAGGCCGTTGCCCATGCCATCGCCTGCTGCACGAGCGACGGTCTTGGTACTCACAAACGGCAAGGGATTCAAGGACATTTTGAGTTATTTTTTCTTCTATTGTGAAGCGAATAAATAGATATGTAAACAGGAAAGAAACGGAGTTATCAAGAGTGGGGGAAGAGGCTAGGACTCAAATTGGCCCTTAAATAGTAGTAGCAAATAAGCCAGCCATACAGCTGGAAGTATAAAAAATACTTCAAGTAGCTCTCTTTGATATTTGAGAATATGCACAATGGAGAAGGTAACCCACTTCAACATACAACCATTCTATGACTTTGAATTAAGTATGGGCATTCAATGCCAGGCAATTAGCCCTCATACCACACTGTGAGGGTCAGACTTGAAGTCTGCGAAAAGAAAAGAAAAGACTCATGAGCAGCTTAGACGTGCGCGAATACTCAAGGATTAAGCTTGACAGCATCAGTTGTTATGTAGTTAGAAGCTGAATCCGATTGATCGAGCTCGGCACCGCTCCGGCGGGGCCAGCGACGGTTCAGCAGAATCTTGGCGCACGAAAAACAATGTCAATTCCATGGACAATTCCATGACGATCGGCGTTAACAGCATCTTGGAGCGGAGTAGTATACGATTATATCCTGAAAGATTACTTCAGAGCAGGATACATCCATCGAGTGTAAAACCCACGAATACACCGCACCCGCTTGCTCTTTTTGCTATTTTTTGTCCATGCATATAACCGACATTGCGGTGAAGTATCAACAAGCTGAAAGCCATGTCGATTGAGAAGCAAAGGATATCTGATATCTGACTCCTTTATACTCCTTCGCATTGACCATAGTAATATTTGTAAGTAACAACCAGTCCACCAACACAGTCTATTCCACAGAAAGACTGCAAAAAACAAACTTTTTTTTTCTATTGAAACAACACATCTGGAAGGGTATGCTTGCCAGCAATTAACCAGAGCAACATGACAGTAAGAAAAACAAAATTACATGGCAACATTTTACATCATCTTGCCGCCGGCGAAACTAGACCAGCTGCGGACCTCGGGCGGGATACCCTCCTTTCGGGGCAGCTTCTCGCTCATGCACTGCGCAAAGAGAAGAGCAGTCTGCAAACAGATTATCAATTAGTCGAATGCCATCACCAACAGGGGCAGCAAGAGGAAACCACGTACCTTTGGCTCCATAAAGAGCGGGACGCCAAAATCAACAGCGTTTCGCCTCATGACATAGTCCTCGTCCAGCAGGGTCTTACCCCTCTGCTTAGCAAGGTTAAAGACACCGCGAATGTCATATTTCTGGAAGATCTCGCGGAGCGCCCTCTTGTCCTCCTTGGGGAACTCGATGACGTTGACACTCACGCCCTTAACACCGCTTTCCAGCTGGGCCTTCACCTCTGGGCTAGCCGCATAGAATTTATAGCCCAGAGGCTGAAGGTACTCGACGATCTTGGTCAGCGTTCCAGTGTAGTCACCACCCAGTAGGATACCCTCGCCAGGCTCAGGGACTCGGAAGTTCATCGTGGATTGAAGCGAAGCCCAGTAAGCCTCAATGATATCCTTTCCAAAGCAAGCAATCTCACCAGTGCTGGCCATCTCAACACCAAGGAAGGGGTCGGCGCCAGCAAGGCGGGTCCAGCTGAATTGAGGAACTTTAGTTGCGACATAGTCGCGTTTCGTAGCCATGAGGTCCACCGGCTCAGGAACGTCACGTCCAACAAGGGCTTTGGTGGCAACATCGATGAAGTTGGTCCCCAAGACCTTGCTAACAAACGGGAATGAACGAGAGGCGCGAAGATTGCACTCGATCACCTTCAGAAGAGGCTCGCCGCCGTTGGGATTGTCGGCCTTGATGATCTGCATATTGAAAGGACCAGTGATGTTCCATGCCTTGGCGACTTTCTCAGCGATTTCCTTGAGACGAGCCATGTCCGACTCGTTAAGGGAGGTTGGTGGAAGGACCAGGGTGGCATCACCAGAGTGAACGCCTGCATTCTCAACGTGCTCGCTAACAGCGTGCAAGAGAAGCTTTCCGCCAGAGGCCACGGCATCAACATCAATTTCCTGGGCCCCTTCAATGAATTTTGTGATGACGACCGGGTGATCGGGAGACACAGAGCTGGCGTTGATAAGCTTCTCTTTCAGCTCATCTGGGCTGTAAATCACACTCATCGCGGCGCCGGAGAGGACGTAACTAGGACGAACGAGGACAGGGTATCCCACAGTCTCAGCAAAACGCTCTGCGTCGGCAACCGAGGTGAGTTCCTTCCACTCAGGCTGATCAACACCGATGCTATCCAGGATTTGCGAGAACTTGTGACGGTCTTCGGCCTTGTCAATATCCACCGGATCGGTACCGAGAACATGAGCGCCACCCTTCTCCTGGAGGCGGAGCGCGATGTTCTGCGGCAGCTGACCACCGACAGAGACGACGATGCCGCTAGCATTCTCGAGTTCGTAGATATCCATGACACGCTCGTAGCTGAGTTCTTCGAAGTACAGCTTATCAGCAGTGTCGAAATCGGTCGAGTACGTCTCCGGGTTGTAGTTGATCATGACGGTCTTCTTGCCCATGTTTCTCAGGGTCAGTGTTGCATTGACAGCACACCAGTCGAATTCCACTGAGCTGCCAATTCGATACACACCACTGCCAAGGATGATGGTACCATGGTCGTCAAAAGTCACATCGTGAGAAGTAGCATTGTAAGTGGTGTAGAGGTAGTTCGTGTCCGCAGGGAACTCAGCAGCGAGAGTGTCGATCTTCTTTACCCAGGGTCTGATACCGAAGCTCTTCCTGCGTGCGCGAACATCATCCTCCGTAGATCCAACACACATGGCGATCTGCTTATCAGAGAAACCCAATTTCTTGGCTTTCAACATCATCTCCTGATTGATGCCGAAGAGGCTGCCGATCTCCTTCAGCTCGTTGTGACAGTCCACAATGTTCTGGAGCTTGTACAGGAACCACTTGTCAATCTTAGTTAACTCATGGACCCTGTCAACGGAATAGTTTTCGTGAAGCATGGCCTGCCCGATCGCCAGCCATCGTCTGTCGGTAGGGTTCCGGAGCGCCTCGTCCAGATCCTCGAAATGATCGCCTTGGAAACCAACGAACCTGGGGTCAACCTGACGAATCGCTTTCTGGAACGACTCCTCAAACGTGCGACCGATAGCCATAACCTCTCCCACCGACTTCATCGCGCTTCCAATATCACGCTTGACATGCTGGAACTTACTCAAGTCCCACCGAGGGATTTTAGTCACGATGTAGTCCAGACTGGGTTCGAAATTCGCCGTGGTGGTCTTCGTGACAGCGTTGGGAAGTTCCGGAAGGGTGTGTCCAAGACCGATCTTGGCTGCAGTGTAGGCGAGAGGATAGCCAGTAGCCTTGGACGCCAGCGCAGATGAGCGCGAGAGACGAGCATTGACCTCAATCACTCTGTAGTCCAGACCATCCGGCTGCAAGGCGTACTGAACATTGCATTCTCCGACCACGCCAAGGTGACGAACGATCTTGATGGCGGCGGTACGGAGCATGTGATACTCTTCGTCAGACAAAGTCTGGCTAGGAGCAACGACGATACTGTCTCCCGTATGGATTCCCAGCGGATCAAAGTTCTCCATGTTGCATACAGTAATACAATTGTTGCTGGCATCACGGACGACCTCGTATTCAACTTCCTTCCACCCTTTGAGAGACTTCTCGACGAGGATTTGCGGGGCAAGACTCAGGGAGCGGGATGCAAGGTTCTTCAATTCCTCTCGGTTTGCCGCGAAGCCGGATCCTAGACCACCCAGAGCGTATGCAGAACGGACAATGATCGGGTATCCGATGCTCTCTGCGGCTTGCAGGGCCTCGTCAACGGTGTTACACGCGATTGACTCCGCAATGGGGATGTTGATCTCTTTCAGAGCCTTAGCAAAGAGATCACGATCCTCACTCATCTCGAGAGTCTTAATGCTGGTTCCCAGGACCTTCACACCATAGCGATCGAAGATGCCCATTCGGTTCATCTGCACACCAAGGTTTAGAGCGGTCTGACCGCCGAAGCTCAGGAAGATACCGTCCGGCTGTTCCCTCTCAATAACATGAGTCACATATTCTGGCGTGATCGGAAGATAGTAGACCTCGTCCGCGAGCTTGTGATCAGTTTGAATGGTAGCAATATTCGGGTTGATGAGGATCGACTTGACGCCAGCTTCTTTGAGAGCCTTGAGCGCTTGAGAGCCTATATTTTTCGGATGATTCGTAAGCGATGTAAAATAATTAATTTTTTTGTTTTCGCAATCAATACACTCCTCAATGTAACTTTCTTCCATTATGAAAATTACAGGAATTGGCCGCTAGAGCAACTGAAGCTCGTCCAGAAAGCATGCGGAGATGACATGGGCATACATACCAGAGTAATCGAACTCTCCTGCCTGCCCAATGCTTAGCCCACCACTTCCAATGACCAGAACCTTTTTCACATCCACCAGCTCAGGGGAACGGCCGATGGCTCCGCTGGCCAGGTAGGCCTTGGTGGAGGGAGCCGTCTGCGCCTCAGAGGCCAATCGACGGAGACAGCTGGAGAAGAGGCGCAGCTGATGAGAACGCCATGACGAGGGGATCTGCTGCTGTAAACGGAGACACGAGGCAGCCGATCGAGAGGGGATATGCGTCGAAAAGGAGCGCAGGGCTAATGTGGGAGCGCGCGACTCGGCGAAGCAGCGTTGGCGCAACAAAGCAGCTGCTTGCTGCCCGCATCGAGCAGAAAGAGCCATTGCGCACTGCGCGGGGCAGACGAAGGGCCCCAAAGAAGAGATCCGAGAAGAGAAGACGACAGCGATCAATTGAACCCAATTGGATGCGTCCGAAGTCTCAATTGGAGACCCGATAAGGTTAATGGGATGAGTACTTCCTCTTCTGGGTCGCAGACCCTGTTGCCCTCTTCTCCTCTCTCGCAGTCAACGTCGGGGGAAGAATTGAAATCCTGGCGGGGGAGAAGGAGAAGAGGAGAAGAAAAAGGTGTGATATTTGGGGCGTATGAGTCAAAGAGAGCTCAGGCACGTTGGGGAAGGAAAAAAGAGGATAAGAGAAAAAGAGAGCCAAGCACGGGCTCCGATAAGAGCTCCGGTCTGCGGAGCTCGAAATTCCCAAAGCTTTTTTTCCCCCAATATTACTGGTGTAGTCAGTGCGCCGGTATTTTGGAACGGCGTTTGACATGCATGAGTCAAAAAGAAAAAAAAAGGCCATTATTCCATTATTATAAATTATTCATATCTCGTCGTACAATATCTGTGTAGTTGGCAGGCTGTGTTATTGTTGCACAGTGTGCAGAGAACACTCCATAGACGGCAATTCATTTTCTCACAATGAAAAAAAAATTGTGGGAAATTGAGCGATGAACAGGACAATGGAAGGCAATCCAATTTCTCAAGCAGCAGAAACAGAGAATCTCTGTCTTCTTTCCCCTCTCTCTTTTTTTTTCCTTAGGCCTTTTTCTTTCCTAGTTGGGTCCCACAATTTACCTACGTAGGATGAACTGGAGCACAAAAATTACAGCATCGTGCAACCAAAATTGACTTAGGATCAAGCCGTCTCCGCATGGAACGAACACCACACTGAATTCAAACTGAATTAAGCTCATAATCAACTAATAATAAAAAGAACAATGCGCCAGCTTTTCCTGCTGCTCCGGCTTGTGGCCACTTCAATAGAAAAAAAGGACGGAATACAGTAACAAGTCTATTGACGTAATTTACGTATTAATGTTAAGCAAATTAAATATCTCCAGTGACTCCAACCCTTCCATTCAGGCCTGACCACGGGCCTTTGGGTCGCTTGTCCTCCCGGTGTTGTCTTCCCCGCAGTCTGCTCGAACGAATCTCCGCGGCCCATATATCGCCTTCGTTCTGTTCCTCGTCGTTTCCCTCTTTCATGACCTCTTTGTAGTCTTGATTCAACAACTCGTAGACTTGCTGGAGGGTCTCAGAAGCGGTTTCCGCCATCTCACTGCCCCTTTCAATCTTCTGGTCGACATAGTCTCTTTCATTCGCCCGGGCGGCCTCAGAAGCAAACGCCCAAGCTTGGGCCTGATCCACGATTTCTTCCGTCTTGGTCAGCCCTGACCGATCTGATCGCGACCCACTAGTAATATGCTGGAATCTGGATTGACGAGCTAGAATGGGATATTCTGGGAGCAAGTGACTTTCGTGGCTCAAACGATCCAGAGCCTGGCGCATTGTAGACTGTTCTTTGGCCAAGATGCCAGAGAGGTAGGACCTCTGCAGAGCCAATGATTTCTGCACCTTGGACAATGGATGAAGGATTCCATTTGCATAGGCGAGAGAATCAATTGAGTCCCAGTCGGATGGCTGGGCTCTCTGTTTCATTTTTGTCGTAGGCTTGGACGGTGATTCGACCTCTGCACCCGCATCTTTCACGACAGACTGTGAAACAAGCGAGAGGGCATCGAGAAGAGACTTGCGTGCTTTCACATAGGCCGCGTACTGCTCTTTTATCTCTGCCTTGCGCTCCTCGATCAGCTTCGAGGAGTTTTCGATTTCTGTCAATGATAGTTCCTGAAATTGCCCATCATCGTCGCTATGGGACGCCGCTAGCTTCTCTTCCACCCACTGTACGAGTTCGTCTCGTGTCCTCTGCAGAGCGACAACCCTCCGAGCGGGAGACACGTCATTCTTGTCTGTTGCGCTGGATGACAGTCGCCGCGCCCTCAATTCCTCGAGCATCTTTTGTTCCCTGTCCAGCTTCTGTTTTGCCCGGATGACCGTCCTTTCCAGTTTCGAAATGAGTTCCTGCACATTCTCCCCTATTTTCTCCGTCTCTGGACCATCTTGTTTCAAGAACCCGTCAAAGCTGTCTTGCCGAAGATGGTTTCGGTCTCCAGATTGAAGAATATCCGCTTTCATCGTATCGTGCTCGCTCAGTTTTCTCAGATAGCGGTCGAAGACCTGCAGTTTATCATATCGCCGGCGCTCATGAAGAAGTGAGATGTAATCCTGCAACACAGGAGCCGTGCCATTGTTTTCAAGACCTTCAGGCGCTGCAACGCTCGTTTTGGAGACCGCCTCCTCGTTCATTAACCGCCTAGACGCCACCTCGTTGGCAATCTCATCGTATTCCCTCCTCGCAGCTAAATTCTCTTGTAATGCCTTCAGGTATTCCTTTCTCACACCAGTCAACTCAGGCGGAATACGCTTGACGCCGACGGCAGCATCGTTCGGAACGCAGAGAGAGATGTGGGAAGAACCATGGCTGGACGGCTTGGTGGGATCGTCATCGGCGAAGACAATGTGCGATCGTAGGTACAAGGTCAATGCCTGGCGAATGCGCAGGGCTTCCTGACGGCTCTTGAGATAAGGCGCCAGAGGCTTTGCGAACGGAGGAATATTAGTCGTGGCGGTGGCCGTGGTGTCAACATTACGCGACATATTGCCTTCTGATTTGTTTCATGCTTTTCCTCCTTCAATAGCAATAATCATGCCCTGGCAGAAACTGCAATCGACGCGGGCTGCTAACTTTGTTGAAGTTGGCTCTCGCTGTCATTCTCATGTTGTTTTACTTGGCGGGGAGCAGCACACTGGATTATGTAATCAAGCATATTAGTTAACATAACTAACTAACTTAACTAACGTAATCCACCCCCGAGCCGGACACACCACCGAGCCGGACACCACCTCCGAACGCGTCTCCTAGATAGAAATTGAAACTGAATTCTCTACCCAACATGGCAATTATATACAAAAATTAAGTTGTAGTACGTTCAGGACATCTAACTCTAGTATGGCCCACAATACCACAGTTACTGCACTTCTGTGAGCGCACGTTGGCGTGGTTGAGAGGCCGGTAATTGAGACTGCGGAGGATCATTGACTGGAGGTTCGACAACTTGATCTCTTGACCTCATGAGATCCTGCGCTTCTTCTCTAGTAATTCCTCCTTCATGGTGTATCTTCTTCTTGGATCTTTGACGCTTTTGCTTCTCCTTCTCATGCGCAGC